>NC_056729.1:979574562-979579562 GCF_019279795.1 Protopterus annectens
ACCTGTTCTGCATCTCATCTAGTTTACAAGTAACTGTATCTAGTTCTTTCTTAAGTTCTAAAAATTCTCCGGCGGTTTATTCACCACTTCCAACACCACTTCACTGACTTCGGGCTCCTGTTTCCAATGTTGTCTTCTAGCTTCTCTGTTTCATGCTTTACAAAGCTCACACTATCTCGCATTCCTCTCTCTTTAGTCATAATGGCACCTGGCTATTGAAAAGTAGTCTTAAATAGGTCCTCCATTCTGCCTCTCATGCTTCCAACTTTCACCATGGCAGCAACAAAATATCAACTTTGCTTTCTTTTTTAGACGCAACTCAACTTGCAAACTATAACACTCCATGATTATACCATTGACCTGGGAGAGCTGGGATGCTCAAAATTCAGCCTGCCATCTTGTACCAACTTCACAGCACACTCTCAGCTTTTTTAAGTTTCAGAAACATCTATACCGTCATCTACTGGCTCCAGATATCATACTACCTTCTAGGAAATCAACATGGTTCCCAGATTCTATATTAGAATTTTTGTATAAGATACAGCCTGTCTTCTGGCTCCCAATTTGTTGTAGTATTTGCACAGCCAATTTGTCTCCCATACTTCTGCATCCACATACATCAGTCTCACCTCTGTCTTTTTAAACCCTACACCTTTTCTCTCATGGTGCTCATCTCACTCTCCCTCTCTTTTTCTCTTCTTTCTCTTTTTTTCAACCTCACATTGCTCTTGTTTTCTTTAACTACCTCCTTATTCACTGAATCATTCAGTCAGTAGGACGTTGTGGCTCTTCAGGGATTACTTAAGGTCTGAAAACTAACTACCTCTCTCCCATTCCTTAAAGCAGATGCACCTGTCTTAGTATCCACATTGTTGCCACTCATTCACATGCTGGCCCCTGATTCTTTCACCTCATCTGTTATGTCCATAGATCCATAGCATTGATTATTTCCATTTCATATTGATCTGCTATCACCTTTCAACTCCTGCTACTGTCTCAAAAATACACCATAGTTATGACTCTGCTTTTCCGTTATCCCATCTCTGCAATGACTTTTTCTTCATTCTATCCTGTAATGTCTCTGCCTACTTTCCGTTCACCATGCCTCATCCCTTACTATCAGGCCATTAACTAACTGAGCTATATTTAACACTAGCATGTTATGTATAAAATGAGGCAATCTACAAACCCCTGATATTTCCTGAAATTAAGTTTTAATTTACTACCATGTTCTCTTTCTGAACTACTACCCATTTGGTGTGTGTGTGTGTGTGTGTGTGTGTGTGTGTGTGTGTGTGTGTGTGTGTGTGTGTGTGTGTGTGTGTGTGTGTGTGTGTGTGTGTATATACATTTAGACACACAAAATGTAAACACATGTACCACACTCACAAGCTAATGCCCCCTTCTCTTTGTTATAAACAACTGTACATACGTAAATTGATTAACAGTGGTAATATGATGTTTACAATAGAATTATAACTTTATATTTCTATGAATGACCTTTCCTAAGTCAGCCTTCCCCAAGCTATGACATTGCTTACTGCTCTGTGAAAAATGTCTATACTTGGTGCTCTGCAAATAAGTGGAAAGTCATTTTAACCACTACTCCTATCTGTTATTCATGGGATACTAGGATACTGCTCATATATATATCTTTAACATAAATACTGCAGTACTGACCAATGATCAATGTACAAGCATAAGTATTGTTTATGAGACTTATTTTCCAAAGGGAGCCTTTATCCCAGCATTTAGAATCATTGTACACGTAAATGTATATGTTACCCTTACAGATTATAGGAGCTGATGGTCCTGCTGGATATAAATAATTTGTTATTGCTAGTAACTGAGATTTTATAATACAATATGAAATATTATGTAAGGATACATTGTATCAATTCATATAAATGCATATGAGTCTGCATGCCTATATTTCACTATGTATCAGTTGACTTGACCCCCCCACCCTATTCTAGCTTTGACTTCTTCATTCAGAATTCCCTTCTCCACAACCATCTCTCTCAAATACGTGAAATTGTTAACGTTCCAAATTTTTACCTTCACTATAAATTGTCAGATTCTTCTGATTTCCCTCATTTGTTGCCATGATAACTGTCTTGTATGTATTCAGTTTCATCGCATGTGCCTTCAGTTTTGTGCTCCATTACCCTCTCTTTTACTAACATTCCTGTTGAAAGTCTGCTTGTAATGCCACATTGTCTACATTCAGCAGCTTTGTTGATCTGTCCCCTCCAACCTGTAAGTGACTATAGTCCATCACAGGTATGAACAAAAGTAGGCTCAGAGCTGAAGCCATATGCATACCTACTCCCACTGGGAACTCATGTGCATGTCTGAACACTGTACTTGTGTCATTGGGTCCTTGTACATAGCCTGTGTTCATTCTACCAGTTTCTGGGACTTTGGACCATTGTAAGACTGATCAAAGCAGCTTTATTGGGACTTATCATATGTTTTCTTCATGTCTAGGAATACCCAGTTGGATTTGTTCCTCGTTACCAGCTTCTTCTCAACTATTTGTCTCACTGCAAACATCGGGTCAGTTGTGCTGCATCATGATCTGAAACCAAACTGGTCTTCTCCCATCTCACTTTTTACTACTCTGTGTATTTGTTTATCAATCAACCTCTCCAGCACTTTCAAGCAGTGTGACAGGAATTTGATTTCTTTATACTGCCTGCAATTGTAAATGACCCCTTTGCTTTTGTATGCTGACACTAGAATGCCTATTGTCCAATCATATGGGAAATGGCTTTCTCTCCTTACTGCTATGAGTGCCCTTCGGATCCATTTCTCCTCATCTTACCCTGCATCTTAATCATGTCTACATTGACCTCATCTGAGCCTCCAGCTTTCTCTGATAGCATTTCCTTTGTACTTCGTTACTTCTTCAACACAGGGCTATTTCTTCCTATTCCTCTTTCATCATAGGTTGAGCCTGAGGCAGTACAATGTCTGTGTAGTTTTCTTCATTCATAATCTGTTTGAAGTACTCCTTCCATCTGCCTTTGATGTATTGTAGACTGGTGAGCAGGTTGTTGTTGGCATCACTTATGAAGGATGTCTTACGACTATCTTCTTTATCTTTCTGTCTTTGCCTTGCAACCTGATAGTTTCTTTGTGCCATCATGGGTCACTTTTTAGAAGCTGGTAGAGTGCCTCTGATGCCTTGTTCTGTGACATTGCAACTGCTCTCTTATCTTCTTTCTTAGCCTGCTCCATCTCTTCTATTGTCCATTCATTACTGTACTCTTTCTTTTTTTTCTTTCTGAATAACTTCTTGGTCTTCTGCATTCCACCACCAGATTTTCTTATGTATCTTATTTGCATACCTGGGTCAACCACACATTTATTGTATAGCTTTCACGCATGCTCTTTTGGGACTGCACCATTCTTCTTCAACACCTGCTCTTTCCTCTTCTTCCTGAAGTATTATAGCCCCTAGAATTTTCTTGAACTCATGGTCTTGCTCCAGTCAACTTCCTGTTAACCTTAGAGTCGTCTCTGACTTTGGGTTGTAGTTTATTGTGACCACCAGTGATTAGTGCTGTGGGCTGTTTGTGTGAAAGTCTACCTGAGTTGCATGTTGGTCACTCTCATATAATATCTTGTGACTGTCCATCTTGCTAAACCATGTGTTAGTACAACCAAGTCTATTGCCAGAAAGAAGTCTTGAGTGATGTCTCCTTTTTCAATCTTGTTGCTCTACACATGTATGCCCAAGGCAGTCACCATATCCCGTTTTGTGTGTCTTGGTTATTAACACTAGCGCACATCATACATGAATGCACTTTCTTCCTTATCATCACAATACTACTGTGGAGCATAGGTTGAGATTATGGATACTGCCTTTTAATTACACTAGAATCTATCTGCCATGCGTCTATTACTAATTCTCATCACACCCGTGTCTTCAGAAGACTCTCCCTTACCACAATTCCCACACCATTCTAGTCTGCCTCCTGATGAGTAGTACTCTCTGGATGCCAAGCCAAATGACTTTGCTATAATTCCCTACCACTCTGTCTTCTGGATGTACAGTCTTTGCCCTATCATCATGTCAGCCACTTCCAAGTTGTATCTAGTTAAGATACCTATATTAAGTGCATTAATTCGTAGTCCGTGTTTGTGAGTTGATTGACTTAACACTCAGGTTTTACTCAACAGAGTTAACCCAGGTAACCCAAGTTGTGCAACTATCCAGACACTAGGTTATTGACCAATGGCTGGCTTTATGGAACACACTGGTCAACAGAGGCATATAGATCACATTGATCCTCTCACCATTAGCATAGGTCAGATTAAACTGGGTCCTCCACACACTTTTCATCAGCAAATATCCAAGCCCATAGAATTTAGCAGTAAATGTTTCTCCATAACCAGTGAGTGCAGTAGCTTAAAGAGGATATTGAATTTAACCTGATCAGCACTCAGCTTTAATATATTACCCTTGGCATAATCTCTGAACACTGACATACTGGAGGATGCTTCTGACTTTAGTTTTAAGGTGAATGCAAACTCAAAAAACAGCATAACCATGCAGCAATTAATCAAACTGTGTAATAAATAAGCTCACGTTGTAGTAAATCTGAAAAAATGCAACGGCTCCAATGAGGATAAAATGTATAAAAATTTAATGTACCAAAGTGTGGCGGGGGACTAATGTTGTAACTAGGACTACCACTTCATTTAACATTTAACTTGATTTAACACTTCATTCATTTCAAAGGTTAAGCTCTAATGATATAAGTAAAGAAAAGCACTTTGGAGCATTGAATCTAGGCCATTGTAAGGGTGGGCACATAGCAAGTTATGACTGATCTCTTAAAACTGGTACTTTCAGAAGGCTTCTCAATATAGCATCCAGGGATTTATATATGTATTGCATGGGGTAGTACATTTCTGGTAAGAATAGTTGCAAGCAATTTGGTGGTGCAAAGTTCCATAAAGTGAAATGCATGTAGAATATGTACTGAATT
>NC_056729.1:979584562-979617062 GCF_019279795.1 Protopterus annectens
AGGCGTCTCATTCTTCATCCAGACAAGGCTTACAGTAAGGATGGTAAAGCAGCATGATGCTTTAAAGCTTCTTCATGTCCAGATTAACATCAGGAAGATCCAATGCTCTATATCTGCTATCTATAGAACTCTCTCTATGACAAGAGAAAGATACAGTGCTTATCTACAGGAACTAGAATCAGTCAGTATTAATCCCAAAACTATCTTCCTAGGTGATCTAAACTATCCAGCTATAGACTGAAAAACCTATACCACCACTAGTGCACAACCCTAGAGAGCCCTGGATTTTGTCAATACAAATGCCCTGGAATAGTTAGTCAGAATACCCAGGAGGGGTAATAACATCTTGTATCTTGTCCTTGCTAATATGGGACTATATCATACCACTCCTTCTGTAGCTTCATCAGTTATTGGGTCTGACCATAAAGTGGTCTCCTTCCAACTAAAATTGAAACTAGAGATCCCTTCCACCCAAGGTAAGTAGACAAACTACCTGGTCCTAGGTGAGACATTTGCAAGCTTCCCATCCCCACCAAACCCAGTTAACGTCACTGAATACATAGAAAGGTACACTGCTGCATTATGCCAGCATGTAAACAGCTGCATAGCTGCAGCTGTACACCATAGGAATAAGTACAGGACAAACCGTAGAAACAAACCCACATGGTGGAATCATAATATCAACAAGCTTTATAATAAAAGGAAAAGAATTTTAAACAAAAGTAAGAAGAGTAATTCCCCAGTTTTAGAACCCTTGTCAAACCATAGTCAGAGCAGTGTACCTCTACACCAATTGAGGTTTTAAACAAACAACTCAGGGGCTTAAGAAAATCCACAGTAGCCAAGCATGAGGCTAAAATAGCTACCCAAGCCAAAGGTAATCATGAGGTCATTTTTATTTATTTATATCTGAAAATTTTGTTTGTATCCGAAAACCTCAACATAGCAATGCATTGAGCTGACTGTGAAGGATGTTACCTACACTGAAGCTGAAGATACAGTGAACCTTCTAGCTGATAAATGTACCTCTAACTTTAGCCCTCTCCCCCCCTCCTTCTGTCTTTCAAGACATTCCTGAAACTGGCTCACCTCCAGCTATCACACAAGAGCAAGTCATAAACGTGCTATCAAAAGCTAAAAGTACTGCATTAATGGGTTCTGATAATAACTCTAGATGCATCTTAAATAGCATGAAACATGATTTAGCCACACCACTAATACTTCTTAACTCAGTCTACATACAGGTTTTGTACCAATTGAACGGAGAACAGCTACTCTCATTCCTCTTTATAAGGGCCTTCATCAGACCCAGGTGATTACAATCCTATAAGTCTGATGAGCCTCATATGCAAAGCCATGGAAACACTTATCTTAGAACTAATCAGTCACAAAATGGGGAACCTCCAAATACTGGACACATTTCAGTTTGGATTCATGACATGTAGAACATGGAGGGTGAGAGGGTGGTGTAATGGTTAAGGTATTTACCTTAGCAGCACAAGGTGCAGGGTTTGATACTCATACAGGATAATTGGCTAGGCTCAACATGGTCCATGAGGGCAGTTAACCTAGTAGTAATCTCTGAATCTTACTCAGCCTGCTGGACTTTTTTGAAAAGGTCATGAAAGCAATGGATGAAGTGAAAATTGTACACACCACATACCTCAGTCTGGTTAAAGCTTTTGACACAATTTTCCACTCAGGCATAGTAGAAAAGCAAAACAAATTGGGAATAAACTGTTATGTCACCAACTATATTAACAACTGTCTCACAGATAGGGCACAGGAAATCAAAATAGGGCAAGTTACCTCCACAATGAGAACAGTGGACCAGTGGAGTCCCCAAGGTTTTTCTGCTGGGAGCTCTCCTGATTGGCATCTACTTTTAATAGGTTCATAAGTAAATACTATGCTAGCTACCCTTGCAGGCCACTTTAAGCTTAGCCAATATCCCTCAAAGGTGAGAATCAAACACTCTACCTTGTGTCTGTGAAGAAAGCACCTTAACCAGTATGGCAACTCTCTCACTTTCTGAAGTAAAAGTCAGCACCAAAGAGCACTGGCTGACTAGGTTTGCAGATGGGTGCAAGCTAGGAATAGTCACTAAATCCCCAAATGACTTAGCCAGCATGCAGGAAGGTTTGTACCAAATACATAACTTGTGCCAAAATCAGAAAATGAAACTAAATGCCAACAATGCATTACTGTAGTCTATAGGAAATCACCTACCACAGGGAACTACCACATTGACAATCATATGCTCAACTGTGCAGATTTTCGCAGAATGTCAAGATTTTTACCTCGTTGTTTTGATCCTTTTTTTCATAACATTGTGGTTTTCTGGCAAATCATTAAAGACGGAATTCAGAAAATAATGACAGATATTTGAGCTTCAGACTTCACACCTTTCATTCTAATATAAAACCTGTTATTTTATCAATGTTCTAAGCTTGTAAGAGAAATATTTAAAAATTGCCCCTATTTTTGGTTCTTTGTTCCCCCATTATTTATGGCTTTGCCCAAAGTTCTTGTTCTAAGAGGTTGAGAGGTAAGTTGAGAATATACTTCTAAGAGCTGACTTAGTTATTCAGAATTTTGGAACTTATGTGGACAGTGACATGGGTCTATATCATATGATCGAAGTTTGAAAACTTTGAACGTTAAATAATCAAATTTAAATTTTTGAAGATTCAAACATCAAACACATGATTATAAAAACCAAAAATAACTGTTGTAGGCAGGGGGGAAAGCCCCTCTGCACCCCCCATGTGGGGGACTGCATCCCCTACAGTGCAGTATTGGAAATCTTCTCTTTACTGCATTACAGTGCAGTCTCGGAGTTGGTATATTTAAAGAGCGGGGGGTGTGGGAGGTGCAGGGGGTATGCCCCCTTCTTACAACAGTCAGCTAAGTCCCCTTTCATTTTTTGTTTTTAATCATATGTTCGAAGTTTGAAACTTCGAACATTTAAATTTGATTATTTAACGTTTGCAGTTTTCAAACTTTGAACATATGATATAGACCCCAGTGCTTTTGAACTGAATGTGTCCATTATTATAAGAAGGTGCTTCTATATTACAGAGCTTAATAAAGAGATTGTGTCGAGAGCTAGGGATGACATAGTTCCCCATTACTAAGTCCTCATTTGGTCAGCCATTGAGTATAATTCCCCCTTTGGTATGTGTCTGTCTAGACATATGCAATAGCTTCAAACCCACAGAGATACATAATTTAAAAGAATACAAGGGGTAAACAACATGTCCTATATGGTCTGACTAAAAGCCCTGTCATTATAATCGATATCCAACCAATTGCTAAGAGGTGAACTTCCCATATCATACAAGGCATCCTCTGATAGAATACTTATAGACTTACTACATATCAGCAAGTCAAATTACATCAGAAATACTTGGTCTGGAGATTTAAACCTCTTCTACAACATCGACAGAACAGTGTGAAGGGACAGGTATATATCACAAGGGATACTGCTGCTCCAGAACAGGCTCTCCAACCATGTAAAACAAAATTCATCCCTGTCTTTATTAAAGCACAACTTCGATTTAGGGTTGGGAAACAAAGAAACAAAAAAAATACCCCTCGACTTCTCTGCATACCATCCCACCTCCATAGGAGTCAAACAAGGATCCATCCTTGGACCTCTACTATTCAATATTTCTCTCAATAACCTACATTCTTCTTCTTGTGAAGGCACCTTGATTCAATATGTAGATCACTCTCCCATCATCTACTCTTAAAACACTAACCTTCCTCCAAGAAATCACTCAAAAAGTTGTCATCACCATTGAATCTTGGCTTACAAGAGCACAACTCTTATTCAACTCCTAGGAAACCAAACTTCTCTTTACCTCAAAAACTCACAACCCTAACAAACCGCCTTTCAAAATCTTTTTGGCAAATGGCACTGAAATTGAATTAGTCCACCATACACAACTATTAGGAGTCATAATAGATGATAATCTTAAATCAGACCTCCACATCCAAAGCGATATTAAGAAAAACTAAGCATGCTATACAGAAACAAACATTTTCTGAGTGCACACACAAAAGTTACTCTAGCCAAAACCTACCTTCTGCCTCCCTCCTCTATGGAACATAAATTCTAACCGGTTTACAATCCTCCAGAAAAAAAAAAAAAAACTTGAATGCTTATACAACAAAATTGCCAAGTTTGCTACTAATTCATCCTCCTTTACTCATCATGAAGCTCTGCATACCCTTAGCTGGTTGGAACTCTCTTACATTCAACTTAGAACAATATACAAAATAATACAAAAACCATTAGCCTGCACAGCTCTTACCCCTTTAATCAACATATCTTAGCCCAAATGAACTATTTGATCAGAAGAAAAATAACGTCTCAACATAAATAAACCAAATAAATCTCCTGGACAAAGGCTATATTCACACTCAATAACAAAAATATGGAACACCTTACCTCTAACCACCAGAACTATTTCTAACCTACCCACTTTTAAATTCTCCCTAAAATAATACCTTAAAATTCTTGGACCTGCTCCTGTGCCAATCCTGGCTGAAGTGACTCATTATACTTCACTCACCCCTTCAACCTAAACCACACTTCACAACCTTGTCCAGTGTCTTACTCCACTCCTTTTTTTGTTTTTCTCACTACCTTACCTTTTCCACTACATCTCTGCAGACATTTTCTCTACCTCTTTCCTCCCTGCTTGACTAAGATATCTGAAGACATCCTACCCTGTCCTTCCTCCTTCCTTCTATAACCATAATATGAACACCATATCTCATTTTAAGACATCAACCAATTTTCCCTCACTGTCTATAAGTTCATAGATTAGTACCAGGCTAACTGCCCTTGTGGACCATTTTCAGCCTAGCCAATTACCCCTTGTGAGAATCAAACCCTGCACCTTATGTTTGTAAGGTAAACACCTTAACCATTATGCCAACCTCCCACAGGATTTATGCAATCTCTAATATCATTTTAAGTGTCTTATTAGAATTGTCTCAGGTCTCATTTATCACATACTAATCTATGTGACAGATAATATGACTACTGACATTTTCCTCACATATTTTCTCCAACTCATGTCATTGTTTTTCATTGCACTCTTCTTTCAAACATATGTTCTGTGTTTTTCTTAGTAAACCATTTTTACCATGATACTTTGTGATTTAAAATATCTGTACTTGATGTTTTGTAGTGTAAGATAATTTGTGATTTAAAATATCTGTACTTGACTTTTGAAATATTGTGATTGTGGAAGTTTTCTCCCTGGGCCTCCATTGAAAATGGACATTTTCTGGCCCAGTCGGACTTTCCCAGTAAAGAAATTTGAAATAAATAAATAAATAAAAGAGAAAGAAAATGAATGAAAAATGGACATTGTTTGAAAAGATAATTATTATGGGCGCACTGTAAGTATTGCATATAGCTAATATTAAATGCATAACTGTGTTGTTTTTTTATGAGAGATCGACTTGAAAAGAATTGATTTGTTAATATAATTCATATAGGTCTATGACTGGGATTCATAAATATTGACCACTTGGTTCAAGAAACGGTGTTAAATGATGTGGCCAGCTGGAAAATAAGGGAGAGCAATGCAATATGCTAATGACCATATGAAGCAACAATGAAAAAAAAATGTCTTGTGGCTACTTTGTGTATCACACATAGGCAGCCCAGCTCAGGCAATGAACAAAGTTCTGGGCATAATCATCAATACTGATACAAGTGTAGAAGGAAAGCATACCTAATAACTATACAATACCTAAGCAGGTACAGACAAATACTACTGATGCATATACAAACATCAAAATGAGCTAGTACAGGCTGTATATTTCAGTTACTCTGAAGATGAGACAGGTTGGGGGGGGGGTTGGCATATTGCTTAAAGTATTTACCTTACATAATGCATCCCAAGTCAGAAAATGAGCAAAATCCTGGCCAGAGCTATCATCATTTGCACTGGTGGGGAAGGAAACTATAGCTAATAAATATACAATATCTAAACTGATACAGACAAGTACTACAGAATTGTATAAAAATAGCAGATTGTGCAAACACATGCATTGGTTTGTCACTCTGTCTGTCAGTTACAGGCAGCCCAGGTTACAATGCTATGAGGGCAGGACACAGTTATCATCCTGTGCACAGGTGATGGAAGGGGTGCTTGAATGTATGTCTTTAACAAGAAAGTGAGTGAAGATGAATACTGAAGTGTGACAAAATGAAGGTCTGCAGTTATGCTCAATGTGTAAATATATGGTGTGTTGGGTGGTTGGTTTACTGTATCAAAGGAACTGGTGCACTGGGTGTGGAGGGATGAAGTATGGGTTGGTTTATGTCTGCTCTGTAGGGACATAGCATCTGCACATAGGCCATCACTATGGTGTGGTATACTGAGCAGGTCCAAGGCGGGCATGGCAGTGGTTTCACCCTTATGTGCATGTCAGCACAAATGAGAAGGGTTTCTGTCAGACTTGCACTGGCTGTTCCATGACCCTGGCTAGATGTCAGTGTGCTACCCATGTGTGATTCACGTGTGCTAGAGGATGTGTCTTTATGACCATAACTATGGCTACAGGGATGAACTCTTCTGGGTGTAGACACATCCACCATCAGCATAGCAGTGGAAGTGCTACCATTGTGAGAATGTAAGCTCAGCTGTCCATGCCCATGTTGGCTAACATCTGACAATGTTACTACTGACCAGTCTCAAGGAGCTGCCCTCACCCTGGCAGATGATCTAGTTGAGATCTGCACATTCCAATGTGACAGTCATCCTGACCAAGGAGTCACACATATAATTTATGCAGTCCTGTAGCATGTACTGCTTAGATGACCCTCCCAACCTCTGCCAACATCATGATGCAACTTGCCTGTGCCTCCACTATGGCCCTGCACATCAGCTGTGTGGCAGTTACTGACACATCGCCCTCAGTGGGAGGGAGGTAGGCATAACTCCTGTGAGCAGAAATACCAAGTCTTCCACCATGTGGTACCTCTCACCCTCAAAGACTAGGGGCAGGTTCTTAGAAGTCTGTACATGTAGCCACAATATTACCATGGTCAGCAGTGTCCCCCTCAACCTGTTCACTGTTAGATGGTAATGTATCATAGGTATGCACAGGCCAAGAGACTGTTCCCATAGGCTGTGAAGGGAATGTTGATGTGAAACTCTCTGCGTCTGACAAATACTCTGCAACTCCAGGCTGTGCCTGATTATCCCAGCTATCACCATCAGAGGATAAGGATCCTCCAACAACAGATAGGGGGCAATTCCATAATGCTGGTGTCAGACATTATGTCACCAGTGAGAAAAGAAAAACAAAAGATATCCTGTGCAACTTTGCTTGTCCACCATGACTACACACATGCGAGTTATCATGACAACTATAATGTAATGTGACATAAATTTAACAATGACCATAATGTATACAGGTGATTGTTGCAACTCAATACCGGATCTATGTATCTAGTATATGGGAGAAGTAATGTGAGTAAAACCTGCAAATGGTGGACATACCAAATAGAACAACACATACCAAAGGGAGCAACACATGCCTGGAGTATCACCTGATGAAATCTTCTGGGGCCTATCCACCTGTGCCTCTACATCCAGCACAGCACTATGGAGCTCTTTATAGGTGGCACTGACTTTGAAAAAGTCCAGAAACTTCTCTGTCTCTGTTAAGTTGTGGTTCAGATGATGGCACATCACCTATAACCACCTGCTCGCTTGCCAGGGCTTCCACTCTGCTGATGGCATTGTGAAGCCTGTCACTGGCTCTCTACTGTACCATACCATAGTTTCTTTTGCTGTCATCAACAGCATTCACATCCTGAACAACCTGTTAACAACATGGTGATAGAAAGACTAGTCAGAGATTTGCAAAGCAATGAGCCATCTACAGTGGATACAGATGCCCTGTAGCAGCCTCACTTGTCACTCATAGTTCTGTCAGTACGGAAAATGTTGCAATTAGCAATCATGGCTCCATAGAGCTAGTATTCACAATAACAGGCATGAGAATGCTATTAATAATTATCTAAGGCAAGTTTGTTCCAGAGACTGAGAGCAGCATAGCTGTACCTAAAAAAAAAAGAAAATAACATTATAAAAACATAGGCTCTTAATTCATGCAAAAACAACAAAAAATAACACCTGCATGCCTGAATTGCAATCAAGCAGAGAACCTTCTTTTGCAAAATAGCAACACCGTATACAAAATTCACACAACAAATCATCTTTAAAATTAGCCCTTACATGCAAGTTTGAAGGTACAACATTACCAATGGCACATAGCAAGCTAAACATTCACACCAAAAAAGTGTATTGTGCTTGGATACTAGCTCAACCAATACGCAAAGGTGGCCAATGTACACATGCAGACAGCTTGTAAAATTTGGATACAAAGTATAACGGCTAAAATAATCAAATGTATCATCTACTACTGCAAAGCACATAAAAATCACACCACTGATTAAAGAAGCAGTTGTAAAATGAATCACATACTGAAAATGGTCTGATCTGAGACTTAATAGAACAAAAGTATACAGTAATAGCTAACTTTTACAAATGTAGAGCTGCCTTCTGTAGCACCATGATGTTCCTTTCTCCACATCGCACTTATATCATGTAGAGTCCACCCTCTGGCCACAATGTGTACATTAATTAGTTCTCAACATATGAGTGTTTCAGAATCGCAGTGGACATCATGTTGAATTCTACATAATGCTGTGCACATGCAAATGATTCCAAGGCTTATTATACATTGCAGGTGCTCCTTATTAGGACTAGTGTTATACAAATTTGTTGATAAAGAGCCATGTTCCTAAAACTTACAATTTGCAAAGGTCTGTCACACATTGCATTGTAGTAAATATTTGTTTCATGACAGCTATGTTACATATTACTAAATGCTGTCAATACATCAAAAAAGCAGTTGAAAAAAAAATTTGATTGGTAACCATAGAAATAACCATAAAATGTTTTAGTCATTATTGACATTAATATTCTTAGTAGGATAAACAGAACTTGAGGTTTGCCATGTTGCACGTCTGGCAGTAGATTTGGAACAGAGGAAAGTCTGTCTGGGTAGAAACCAATTTTCAGCAGAGGCCCAGGAAGAAAAGTTTCAAAACATTTGCCTACTGTGTGAGCTTAAGCAACTCACTTTCACAGACATTGCTCCTGGATCACTGCAAAGTGATCATCTGTGCTTTAGGCCTACCCAGCAAACGAATGAGGTTTGGGACAAACCAATTTGTCAAGGACCCTCTTTTGGGGAATGGGGGGGGGAGTAGTATAGGAGGAATGGGGAAAGGTGGAGGGAGAGAGTTTTGGTGTGGTTAAGTCAGAGCTGGACTCTGGACATTAAGGGGATAATTGGCTTGGGAAGTTAGGGGAAGTGATGTAGGTTTAGGGAGGGACTTAGCTTTTACATTTTGTCAGCAGAGGAAGTGTTGTCACAATTAGGAGTGAGTTGGTGAAGCTAACCCACATCCAGGATGACCTGTAGGTACTTCAGTGGCAGGTAGGCCTTGGATGATGTGTGTATGGGATCATGTGCATCAGTGATGGGTTGGTAAGGCCAGTGGGGAGTGTAGTTACCGTGGTTTCTTTTTTTTTTTTTGATTTCCAGATGGCCGGAGGGAGTGCAGTGAGGAGAATGACAGCTGTATGAGTGGAGTGGGGAGATGGGGCTGTGATTGAGTGAGGGCTGCATGTGTGGAGGGTAGGCAGTAGATGGATGAGTTGGGAATGGCTTTGGTGCTAGTCACAGGTGCTGGTGGGGGAATAGGACAGGATGGCTGGCTGGTTGTGCCACTTATCTTGCTCAAGGGTTTAATTTATGAGTGGTGCCTCTTGATTAACAGCGGCATTTTCTCTGAGTTCCCCATCTTACCTTGTCTAGTTCTGCTCACTTCCCAGGCTGCTAGTACATAGTACATATTTTCTGTGGGGAGGGGGAGCAAGGCTATTACATGCGGTCCTTGGTGCTCCATCACTACCTCGCGTTTGAGGGTAGTTTTGGGACGACTATTCGGAAATCAATGAGTGGTAATCCTTTCCCGGTTGTAGGCCTTTGAAAAAGTTTTTTTCGGACATTTTCCAGGCTGGGAACCATTCACTCATGAAGAATGAGGTTTTGCATGTGCACTCTGAGGTGTTGAGTCATTGATTCCACCTTGGTGCAACAGAAAGCTATGATGTTCCTGCCTTGGTCTCAGAGCTCTACTGGAGTGTAAAATAACTCTGAAGGACCTATTAGTTTATGAAGGAACAAAAAAAAAAAAGAAACAAGTACTTTCACAGTGCAGTCAGGGTCCGTGGGAAGGGGGTGGGCAGGAGAGCTCCGATGGGTCAGCATATTTAAGCATTTAAGCACTTTTATCTCCAGAACTGGATGGAACTCATCAATAGTGACTTTGCAGAATTTTCCAGTCACATAAATCATGACTGGCACTGTACTGAGAGTACGATGACAGGACTGTCAGCATTCTTTGAAAACAACTTGCCAGTGCACATTCCTGTGTTAGTGACTTACATTTGCCACTCATTTTTGTCCCTGATTTCAACTGAATTTTACCTTTGTCCTTCTTAGCCAATTTTAAACTTGTGGCTTTTGGCAGAAAGTGGTGAATTACATGTAAGAAGTACCACCAATAAATAACAGGTATAGACTTGTTTTACTTCATAAAAGATATATTCATTTCCATTCTCTTATTCTATCAATGGCTTACTTTAACAGGGCTAATATTTTAAAACTGTCTCTGGTTGTCCCTGATTTTCTCGGTTTGTTCCTGATTTGGTGGACATTTGCACCAGAGTAGTTGAGAGCGCACACACACACACACACACACACACACACACACACACACACACACACACACACACACACACACACACACTCACACAAACACGCTATTTCCTAAGGGTATCTAAACACACAAACATGCTATTTCCTAAGGGTATCTAAACACACAAACACGCTATTTCTTAAGGGTATCTAATGAGCGTTCTAGTCCCAGATCCCCTTTTTGCCCTTACAGAAATACACAGCTACAAGTTAGTTCAGTTTAGCATACCCCAAACACAATTATTTTCAATATTTAAAGCAATGTGTAAGGGAAATATTAACTGAATTCTAACCAATTTGACTTTAAGATTGGAAGAGCCTTCCAAAATTGTCTGAACTTGAAGCCCTCATGCATTTGGAGCACATTGATGTGTGCATTATTTCTAAGTCCAGGATTAAGAATGCAGAAAGTACCCCCTCAATACAAAGCTTTTATGCCTATGCTACCATGACTTTATATCTAATGACAATATTGGTGAAGTATCCGTATTTGATAAAGACCACATTACCTCAAGACAGAGTCCCAGAGATTCAGAAACAGAACTTATAGAAATTCAACTCAGCCTAAATAAAGTTGGATATCAGATCACAGCATGTTACAGGACCTCCTCAATCACTTCCCCAAGTGATGTCCATTTCTTAAATATACTGGGTGAACTTCATATGCACAAAAACTCCATCATCCTAAGAGACTTTAATTACTGGGTCAATAAACTTTGAGACCAAAACTTCAAATGTAGTCTTTGACCAGCAATTCCTCAATGTTTTCAACAAGGGTTTCCTGAATCAAGTAGTCAGTGAGCCCACTGGATGTCAAAATGTTCTTGACTTGTTCCATCCAAATGTTGCAGCAATACAGACAGTCTTACAGGTAGAGCCTTCCCCGGATAAGTCTGATCACAAATGGATAGCATTCTTTATCAAAACTCTAAATCAGCTGAGGTAAATATTACAATATTTAAAGATTTCAAATTTACAAACTTCCTACAATTCTATGATGAAATCTATATGTTTGAATATAATTATACTCCCAAAAATATGTAGGCAAGGCAAGTAGGTATGCAAATAAATTCTATGCTCACCTAGAAAATTGTATAAATCTGTCGGTCCCTACCAAAACTAGATGAAAGGGAAAGGAAAGAACAAATAAACAATACTATAAGAAAAAAGCACTCAAAACATATAACAAAACGAAAGATCCACCAATCAAGGTTAACATCAAAAGCTTGTCCAAGGTCCTGAAAAACACCATCAGGAAAACTACAGCTAGCTTCTGAAGCTAAGGATAACTACAGATCCTTGTTTACCAACATTGGGAAGTTATGACACAACACTGAACATTGCTCTCAACTCTTCCAAAATACCACTACCTACTCTGATCCAGTGTATATTGCAAATATACTAGCAATCAAATTCAGTGCTAACCTCATCTCAAAGACATTTTTATCAAACTCACATATAAAGGACCTAAAACACCCCATTAGTGTAAAAGGATACTTATTACAATTTTTTTCCATAACAAAAAATATATCCTGCTTGGAACATAATAACATATACAGTTGTCTGCTGAACAGCACTAAACATGGGCTACTGGACCTGCTGTGACAACTATTCACCTTTAGCTTATCTACTGGCTTTTCCCCCAAGATTTTGCACACAGCAGTCCTGATGCCTCTTCATGAGGGTGGCTCCACTACAGACACTAGGAAATACAGAACAATCAGTCTGATATGCCTCATCTGCAATGCCATGGAATGGATCATAACAGACCTAAGGAGTCTGAATGGAGAGATGATAAAACCAGCAAAAGGAAAGAAGTTTACTGGAACTGAATTCATCCTCAAGTCTTGGTGAGTACCTTCACAAGGTGAACCCTGTTTTTCACAAAATCTCACCAAGATAACACTGATATATAGACTGTATTTATATAGCATATATCATGGACAGAAGTAGGTTAAAAAATAAAGAAGATAGTTGGGTTCACACATCCCAGGATAAAAAAGTGCCCGATCTTGGTAGGCGAACTGGTACCAGGACAGGAAAAAATAACACTGCAGAATCATGAAGAAATGGAAATATTCCTACAATGGAGCTAGGCCAGGCCCAGGGACAGCCCCCCCCCCAGTTTTAGAAGGAAGTAGCAGTCCACACAAATAAAAAAAAAAACAGATAGGCCGAAAAAGAGCCATACAGACACTAGAATGGAATATTGAGAATAAGAAAGCAGTTATGGATTGTTATTATTCTGCAAGAAGTCCAGAATGTCCACATAAAAGATATATGAAAAGACTAAGGGAGAAATTAGATGAAAGAAAAATGCTTTCACAAGAAAAACTGCCAGAAGCTTCAAATAAAAAAATGTGTTCATTAATACAACATATCTATAAAAAACACTAAATAGACCAAGAAAACCTTGTGCTGTTTGGAAAAAGAAGCAACTGAGAAAGTGCAAAAAATTTAAAGAACAAAATTTAGAGGTGTTTGAAGGGTATAAAAAAGAAATATGCACATGGGAAAGAAAGAGAGATTGATATAGTGTAAGATTTATGCAAAGGAGAAAGCCAAATTAATCAACACAAAAAGGCAACCCCAAAGATATTCAAAGAGAAATACAGGAAAGCCATCCAGATATGGAAAATTTCACAATAAAAAAAAATAAGTTCACAAAGATGGAACATAGAACAGAAGATTAGTCAAGTAGAAGTTAAAAAACAGAAGCTGGAGCTATGGAATATTTGCAAAGTGAAGAATTCAGTGTAGAAAGTCTAACTCAGGTCGAATCACAGCATGACGGAACAACTAGTCCCCAAAGTAAGGAGAAACAGGAGGAGCAGGATACATCTGAAGAATAAATATGGACATGGGGACATGGCAAAAAAAGAGATTTAATATGGTGCAATATTATGCAAAGCAGAAGACAAAAGTAAGCAATGCAAAAAGAGCAGAACCAAAGATATTTGAAGAGAAATATAGGCAAAGATATCTGAATACGAAACATTTTACAATACAAAAAATAAGAAAACAGAGTAAAAGTAGAAAAAAGGATTAGTAATGGAAAAGTTAAAGAAATAGAAATTGAGGTTATGGACTACCTGCAAAGCGAATGATTCAGTGTAGAAAATTTAACACAGATAACAACACAACAGGATAGAGCAATGGACACCCAAATTAAGGAGAAACCAATGGAGCAGGAAACATATAATCAGTTGGCATATGAATATACTTTGGAGCCCCCACAGGGAACCAGTACAAAGATTCAGTTGGAGCTATACAGCAAGGGAAAGGACAGGAAACTGTGGCAACTCTGGCACAGTCAATGTTTTAAAGTGATAGGCCAGTGAGTTCCCATATGAAAGAGCAATGGATGAGACAGGGTGAAACTGAAGAGAACATGGCACAGCAAGAATTTTATTTATTTATTTAATTTTACATTTGTTTACTGGGATGGTCTGACTGGATATATGTCCATTTTCAGGGGAGGCTTGGGGAGAAAAGCTCCAAGGTAGCAGATTACATTACATTAGTAAAATTTACAAATTAACATAGTTTACAGTCTTCAGTAAGGTTACAAACATTTATAGAACATGGTAGGCAACTGAGAGTTTCACACACGGTTTACATAGATAAGAACTTTATCCCGTAACGAGCTCTAGATATGCCACAAAGCAAAGTCATATACATTTTAGAATCAAATAACAGATTTAATTAGGCAAGATATCCAATACCAGGGGGTGGGTGTTAGGATTTGAACAGGGACATTGCCAGTGCATTTGAAAGTGTAGTTTGGGGCTTTTTTTGAACTGGGTTAGACAGGGCTGGACAGTAAGTTCAGCAGGTAGAGATTTCCAAGTTTTGCCTACAGAGTTGGCAAATAGAGAGTTACCAGCCACATTTATGCTTTTGGTTGTTTGAACCAACAGTTTGTCAGCAGAGCGCAGTGACCTCAGGTTGCTGTAGGGATTAATTATCTTGTTTAGTGCTGGTGTCTTATCAGGGTGGTTTAGAACATTGCGGGCTATTATAAGTTGGTTGTATTGAAGAAGACTAGTCCATTCAAGCCAACCTAGTTGAATTAAGTTGATACAGTGGTGGGTCATAAAGGTTGTACCTGTAGCAAATCTAGCAATATGGTTGTAACAGCTTGCAAGTTTGCTAAGTGTGGTTTTATTCAAGTTAGTGAAAAGGGGGAAGCATAGAGAAGGGTAGACAGTAAGTGGAAGTGAGCGATAGAAATTCTTGCAAATGGAGTGAGGAAAGGTTTGATCCTATAGAGGGAGCCCAGTTTTTTGTTGACGGTTTTGATGGTTTGATTGACATGGGTATCATATTTTAGGGTACTGTCAACTATAAACCCTAGGAGTTTGGTGTGAACATCTGGGGATATAAGTGTGCCATTACTGGATCTTATGGTAAAGAATGGTGACGAGGACTTACAGGTGGGGGAAGAAATTAGCAGCTTAGTTTTGTTGGGGTTTAAAATAAGCTGATGGTTTGTGAACCATTTTTCAACATAATTGAAAGTATTCTGGGTTAGAGTAATCAGTTCAGTTGAGGAGGAGGCTGCACAGATTAAAGTGGATTCATCCGCATATTGGATGCAGGTGGCCTTGGGAGTGATTGTGGGTAGGTCATTGATAAAGACTGAGAAGAGAAGTGGTCCTAGTATGGAGCCTTGGGGGACTCCTAGTGTGATGGATACATGAGTGGATAGTGTATTCTACCATAATACTACCCAAGAAGCTCAAGAACTTTCTCTAGAATGCACCCAGGAAATGGTGAACAAAGAATGTACCCTCAGTTTAGAAGAAAATGATCTAAGAGAAGAGTTGCTTGATATAAAGATGGATAGACATATTAAAATCAATGAATGAAATAGACTGCAGAAGGTCAATAAAACTCGGAAGGTTAGAAGTTGATAAGACAAATGAACACAGTAATTAGTCCTGTCCATAGAGATTTATGTGATACAACAGAAGTAAATAGGGTACATTACCGTGCAGCCAAATTAATAACAGGTAAAATCCTACCACAAGAACACAGGGTAGTAAGGGAATGGCTGGGGAGAAATTGAATGCCATTATGAAAGTATCAGATAGAGAAAGCTATAAAGCAGTTAAGACAAGAAGTGTCACTGTTAGAAGAGTATAGAAGAATGAACAGAGCAACAAGAATACTCAGAAAGATAGATGTGATAAAAGCAATGTGCGGTATTATAACGAATCAGGATTTATCATGTACTATTGCAAATAATAAACTAAAAATGTCAGCACAGGCAGAAAAAAATGTAGAAGATACACAGATAAATATAAAGGAAAAGTACAAAATAAGCCATTTATTGATGACACAAAAAAGTTTTATTGAGAACTGGAAAACAAGGTAAAAGGAATTGAAAGACCATCAAAAAAGAAGAAATAGATATATTTTGGAGAAATACTTATAATGATCCTGTGGAACATAACAAAGATGCTAAATGGATAGAAGTAAAATAAAGAATAAGAAGTTCAAATGTACAGGATATGAAATGGGATGAGGTATTAGCCAGAGAGATTGAAACAAAGTTAATAAAAGCCTCTGACTAGAAAACCCCATGCCCAGATGCACTACCTAACTTCTGGCTAAAAGTATTAACATCTTTGCATAAAGATTTACCTATGAGAACGAACTATTTGTAACACCCCGAACAGACACCAGCCTGACTAACAACAGGAAAACAATACTCCTATTTAAGAGTGAGCCTGCAAGCTACCCTTAAAACTATAGACCAATAACTTGCCTTCCGACAACGTATAAACTATACACTGGAATTGATGCTGACAGAGTTTATAGCTATTTAGAAGAAAACTCAATTAGGACAATAGAATGAAGGGGTAATAAAAGAAAGTCATATGGAAGAAAAGATCATTTGTTGTTAAATAAAGTCATAGTGGAGAACTGTAAATAGGGGGTAGAATCTAAGTATGGCATGGATAGACTGCAAAAAAAGCATTTGACAGTATCCCAAATTCATGGATAAAAGTGCTTAAAAATGTATAAGATACACCTTACATGGATAAACTACATCACAGCAACCATGAGACAATGGCAATGTACTTTGCAGTTAAGCCATGATAAAGGACAAATTATTATTCCAGGGATACAAATCCAAAGGGGGATATTCCAGGGTGACCGTCTGTCCCCGCTGCTCTTTTACCTTGCTCTTAACCCATTAAGTTGTCTACTTAACAGATTAGGTCATGGGTATAATTTGGCTCCCAGACAGCAAAAAAGTGTAAAGACTTCTCATCTTCTCTTTGTCTATGATTTGAAACTGTATAGCTCATCAGATGAGGAACTGAAAGTACAACTGCAAGTTGTCAAGACTTTTTCAGATGATGTAAGAATGTCATTTGGTCTTGATAAATGTGCAAAAGCAACCTTTAAAGCAGGAAAGCTGCAGCACCAAGAAAAACATCAGTTTGGGACAAAAATGTAATATAAAAGAACTTGAGCAAGAGGGGGTGTATAAATATTTGGGAATTGACGAAATATCATCAATAAAACATGAGCAGATGTGAATACAACTCAGTAAAGAATATTTTAGAAGACTTAAATTAATCCTGAAAACAGCGTTGACATCTAGGAGCAAAGTTCAAGCTATAAAACACTTTGCTCTTCCTTTCCTAACTTATAGTTTTGAAGTTATTGCCTGGCCCCAAAAGGTGGTGGATGGATTAGACAGGAAACCAAGAAGGATGCTTCATGCTCATCAAATGATTTATAAAAATCAGTGCATACCAAGATTATATACTCCCTGTTCTGAAGGAGGTATGGGCCTCCTTGAAATTGATTACTTGTATAGATCTGCAGTTGTGGGAGAGATCAGAATTGACTGATTGCGCATCAACACTTTGCACCCAGGGCTGTTGCCCCTTGTCCCATCCTAGCTACACTACTGGGTCATGGACTGAGTTATCCAGAAATCTATTTGGGTGGTATTTAGGGTTTAATACTAGACTATGCTAGATTGTGCTAAGATTTATTTATTTTATTTATTTTATTTATTTAACATTTGTTTGCCAGGATAGTCTGACTGGACAACAAGTGTCCATTTTCAGAGGAGTCCTGGGGAGAAAAACTCCACAAGTTTACAGAGAGAAGAAACATTTACAAAAGAGACATTACAGAGTAGTAGCATAGAGATTGTAGACTTTGCAGCCGTTAGTATACAATAAGACAATATTCCCCCTTTTGGTTGAAAATACAAGTGTACAAAATATACAATGAGAGTAGATAAGAACCTGGTAGAGCATGCATTGCAAGATATTTCACAATTGAATAAGAGTATATAAATGTTTAAGTTTCCATATATACATTCAAGCAAATATACATGTAAGAGCATATACATACACACAAACACACACACACACACACACACATATATATATATATATATATATATATATATATATACATACACAAACACACACTATCATGTTCTCTTTCTCAACTACTACCCATTCGGTGTGTGTGTGTGTGTGTGTGTGTGCGTGTCTGCGTGTGTGTGTGCATGCGTGTGTGTGTGGTGTATGAATGCATGTACTGGCATGTTGGTATTTATCTATTTTTCTATACAGACTATCTGTCTATAAACACACACAAGCACACACACACACACACACACACACACACACACACACACACACACACACACACACACACACACACACACACACACACACACACACACACACACACATGTACACACACATATATACACACACACACATGTGCATACACTCATATATAGGTTATTGCTCACACATGGATAGGTATGGTTAGATGGTGTTGTTTGTGTTGTCCAGGGGGTCAATTAACAGTTGCATACATGGTTGGTGAAGAGGTATGTTTTAAGTAGGCTTTTGAAGGAGGGTCTAGAGTTTTGTAGTCTGAGGTCAGGGGGAAGGTTCATTGGTAGGTACTAGGCTATTGGTCCTAGGGACTATACAAGCCCAGCCAAAAATGTACCATGGTTTTTGCCACCCAAGAAAATAATTTTCCTGTGCCACTGTCGAGAAGAGCCACAGAGGTGATCCCCAGGGTGAATTTCCTATTTTCCATCCAATCATCAAGATTTTTCTTGAAGAGTGATAATGAGGAGCTTTGTTTGATATAGATAGGTAGTTTATTCCTGAGTATGGGAAGTCTCTGGGACAGGAATCTATCCCTCCGGCATGTTCTGTTTATTGTGGTGACAAGGTTTAGGTCCCTAGAGCATGTAGCTCAGAGAGATTGGGATTTCTTTAAGTGGAACACGTCCAACAGCTCTGGGTTTGACATAGCTTTTCATGTTAGGCAGAGATCACCTCTGAGTAGGCGATATGCGACAGAGTAAAGCTGGAGTTTTTTGAGACAGTCTGCGTAGGGCATCTGTTTGAGGCCGGTAATCCTCTTTGTGAGGTATTTCTGCAACCTTTCCAGTTGTTGTAGATGTCTTGTGAGGTACATACTAAAAGGGGCATTGTACTCTATAATGGATCTAATGAGTGATTAGTAGAGGGGAACAATGACCTCTTTTTTTCTGGATGAGAAACCTTTTGTGATGAGGTGTGCAACGTAGAAGGATTTCCTGACTACTGTGGCGATGTGATTATCAAAGGAGAAACAACTGTCCACCTGTATCCCAAGGTCTCTTATCACACTTTAAGTGTTAAGTATACTACTGCCTATGTTGTAGTTGATGGGTACAGAGTTTTTACCAAAGGGGATGACAATGCACTTTTTGGCATTGAGCTTGAGGCCATGGCTTTGACACCAGGCATCTGTCTCAGTGAGGCCCTTTTGTAGGATGTCCACATCGTTAGGAATTTCAATTATGGCTCCTAGTTTGCAGTCATTTGTGAACTTCATTAGCCAAAGACCTTCTGTGTTCACCTGTAGTTCAGAGAAGTAGATACCAAACAGGAGAGGACCCAGTACTGAACCCTGTGGTACTCCACTTGTCACTGATCTGAAGTCGGATTTAGAGTCTGCTACTTTCACAGTGTGGGTTCTGTCAGTGAGCCATTTGGCAGCCCATCTTGTGACATAGGGATTTATACCTAGTTTAGTGAGTTTATCTATAATTTCAGAGTGGGGGATGGTGTCGAAAGCCTTGGCAAAATATAGACAGTCTGTGTGAACCACCTTACCCTCGTCTATGGCTTTGGTGACTGCTTCAAAGAAGTCTTTCAGGTTTAGGAGACATGATCTGCATTTTACAAACCCAAACTGGGTGGGGTCCAAAGTTTAGAGATTATCAATGTCTTTGTTTATAAGTCCCATGATGACACGTTCCATGGCCTTGCAGACCAGGCTTGTCAGGCTAATGGGGTGGTAGTTCCCGGGGTCCATGGTGGCTCCCCCCTTGTGGAGTAAGATAACCATTGCTGTGTGCCATTCAGCAGGCATAAAGCCTGAGGTGAGGCTATGATTGAGCATGGTACCTAGGTGGGGTGCCAGTTCGTTCTGTAGTTCATGTAGAACACAGCCTGAGATGTTGTCTGGCCCCATGGATGCTGTGTTCTTGGCTTTGGAGAGTGTGGTTTGTACCTGTGCAGCCATGATTACAGGAACTTTGCATTCTTCTGGTATAGAGATGGGCCCTTTAGGGGGTGAGAGGTGGGGTAAAGTTAGCATTGAACCTATCTGCCAGGATGTTGGCAATATCAGTTGGGTCTGTATATTTAGTGCCATTGTGCTTAACTCAGAGCAGATCTGAGTGTTGCCATTGAGATTATTGACATAACTATAGAATGCTTTGTGGTTGTCTTTAGAATCAGTGGTGATTTTGTTTTCGTAACTAGCTTTGGAGGATTTTATTAGGGATTGCAGCTTCTTACTGTAGCTGACCAGGGAGCTCCTCCACTCATGGGATTTTACTTTCTTTTGCAACAGTTTCTTCCTTCTGTTGTACAGTTTGTTTATGGCAGGGGACAACCAGATTGGCTTCCTTTTTTTGGAGGATAGCATCTTAGTTCTGTTTGGGATAGCACGATCCATGCACTTGTATAAGTGCTTATAAAGTGCAATTGTGTAAGTTATTCCATATTTTTGCTATTTCATGGGCAAATAGTGATTCCTGGAGTTGTTTTTGCATGTGATGGTTTTGATTAAGGCTTTGTTGGAGGACCAAAGTGTCTATTTGCATTGTAGAATGGTAGAAGATCTGACAGTAGTGCTGTTTAATGTACTGGAGAGAATTTGTAGTAAAGGAGGTTTATTCAGCTGCAATACTGGTCATTGGGTGGGCACTTAGTATTATTGATGTATGGAAAACAGTGGGTGGGAAAGTATTTAAACAGGTCACACAACCAACAGTAAGAATGAAAGAGGGGAGGAGGGTCTTTGAAAGTCAGATTACTATAAGCAGCAGAAGCCAGAGACACAACCTTTTAAAACCACAAGAAGAGAAGGGAGGAAGGGTTGGGGAAAACATCAAACTGGACTTCTAGTTCAATAGGTAGATTTTAGGGAAGTTTTAGCTTAATGTTTCAGTGCGAGGTGGGAATGACACAAGGAAGAGGGGAAAAAAACAGTATCAAGGTAAACAGAAAGGCACTGGAATGCAAGTTTAAGTAGGTATATACAGCTATAAAAAGTACTGAAGTACAAATCCTGGAGCAGGACTCATATTACTGCCACTACTGCAGTCCTACCAGAAAATGTATTATTAATGCTGTAATAAATGAATAAATGAATTAATTATACTTTTGTAAATAGAAATGCAATATAATGTATAAAAATGCTAAAATCTTTCAATAATATACAATCTTCACACAACTACAAGATTAAGGTCCCAGAACAATCTAAAAAAGTGCAAACAGATAACATTTTTGGCTAAACCATATACAAAAGGCATAGAAATACAAAAAGTACCACCATACAGGACACTATAAGTACAAATTAAACATATGAAAAGAATTTAAATAAAAGCTTTTTTTCTTCCATTTTGTTGTGAAACCTTGAATCTCACACCTCTCAGTGATTTGAGACATGGTGGTGGCAGAGGCATACCTATAAATTGTCCAGAATTTCTCAAAAATTCCAGATTTGTACCTCATATTATTGTTCTGTTTCTTAGAAAATGTATTTTTTGCCAAATGATTGACATACATTTGAGTTTCAAGTTCATCTCCTTCAGAAAATGTGCACCATTGCACACCCTGTTATTATTTCCACTTTCTAAGTTTATGCAGGAAATACTTAGACATGCTCCTGTTTGGGGCATTTGGCCCCCCATTATTTCTAACTTTGTTCAGAATACTTGCATTAAAAGATGGAGAAGTATGGGGAGGGATCATTGTCCACAGAGTGGTGACATCTGGATTTCTGTGAGAATGTGAATATTGTGTTATTAGACTTCTTCTGAGATATATTTATTTATTGTCATTTGGTTACCAGGGAAATCTGATTAGATTCACAGAGTCCCCTTTTTTTAGTAGAGGCTGGGGGGTAAGCTCCTGATATATCACAAAACTAATTCTACAATTATTATGCACTACAACATTATTGCAAAAGACATTTTATATTAAAAACTCAAACAGACATTAAACATAATACAGTAATAAAACATTGTGTTTAGAAATATTATACAGCAGCAAAAAATATTTTCTATATGAGTAGAGAATTTGAAATAAAACATGTAGATAGGAGATGTTAAGAAGGGTACTTATGTCTGTCTCTTCATATATAATAAACTTTGGATATGCAGTAGACCAAAGGTTGTAGAGAACAGAAATGTGGTAAAATATCAGAAGTATTATTACATAGATACTGGAAAGATCAGAGAGAAATAGATTGATAAAACATGTATTATCCAGCTGTAATTTCTTTACTTTCAATAATTTATAGTCCAATTCAGCCAGTTTTTCTTCAAAATTGACATCCCCCACCTGAGATTCTATAAACAACACTTCAGAATGTAACCATTCGCCCAGTAAAGGGGGCTGAGATAAAACCTGTCCCCTATGGTTTGAAGAACTGGAAGAGTCATTAATAATGTTTAAAATTAACGTATTTAAATTGATACCTCTATTTTGTAATCCAGAAGTATTAGAAGCAGAAGAAAAATGACAGGAATTCAAGTTCAAGTTCCTGGAGGCACCAGGAAATCCATTCTGTGTTGTCAGTACTGTAACTGTATTGAAACAAGCTGCTGCAAGATTATTCACCTTCTGTGAGAGTTGTTGGATGATTTAAGTCAAATCTCCACCGTCGGTGTTGTTTGTCTGTATGTCCAACTCACAGGAAGAAATTTAATGAAATTGCAGTCTTTGTTCCAGTGGGCATAATACAAAACAAACCAGGCCAAAAACAAACTGAAGAAATACAGATTAAAACACAAATGGAATGCCCAAGGAAACAAACTGCTGCAGATAAAATCCAGAAGAACTTTAATCCAGAAACTTTTTGAAATAAAAACTTGTTTAAAACTATAAGAGATAAGTGCTTTCATTCACAAAAATACATAAACTTCATCAGATAAACATTGCTGGATGTACACACACCATTTATAGCTTTTGTGTTCAATCACATAACCACCAAGCCCCCAGAAAATGAAACATCATCTTAAAGGAGCCACCATAAAGAAATTCACAGTGTGTAGCACTGAGTCAATTCAATTGACAAAATTTGCAAATGAGGAAAATATATTAAAAAAAAATATATATATATATATATATATATATATATATATATATATATATATATATATATATAAATATATTATATGAATCTATGCTGAATGATCAAAATTACAAAACTTCGAACTCATATGGTTGGGACCATATGATCGAAGTTTTGTAATTTCAAACATTAAAAAAAAGAAAAAAAAACAAAGTTAAATGCATATATGCAGGGGGCAAGTCCCCGCTGCACCCCCACCACACTGTTAAAATATACCAACTTCGAGATCGCACTACAGCGAGGAAAAGGGAATATTTCTGTTACGCACTTTATGGAGATCTCCATGTAAGTGTTTGAAGTTTTAAAACTTCGATCATATGGTTTCGGCTATATGAAATTCGAAATTCTAAACATCAATCACTTAAATAGGACCCATCAGAAAAATGAAGACAAAAGCATGTAAACATATGTAAAATATAAACCCTGTATTTAGGGGTCATCTTTCCAGTGCTTTTAACTTAAGCATGTTCATTGAGTCCAGGCCAATTACTGGCATTCAAATGCAGCTGCCAATATAATTCACATTTTTCCAGTAATAAGTTCCATGGACTTCCATTACTGTTGGAAGGCGTTTGTTCCAAAATACAAAATTTGAACGTGTGGTGTGGGTAACATTTTAAGTGTTTGCAGAGTGTGTTAGTCTCTTTACTCATTCTGGTTTCATATAAGTGTTCATATATTCCCTCAGTCTCTTCTTTGTTTTACTGTTTCTGTCAACAATACACACACATAGAGCTTTGCTAAGATCTGTTGAAGCTTCTGGAAGTTATAAAATAAGAAAGCACTTCCACTCTTCCTACAAGAGCTAATAAACCATTCTTTGGCACAGACATTTCATCTCTGGCTGCAGTTTGAACTACAGAATACAATATCTACGGCCTAAATTAAGTAATTTTAATTTCTTACTATTTTCCAAAGTTAGCTGCGCTGAGATTAACCTCTTCTCTTCCAGTATCATCTATCAAAACATATACATTTAATCGGTTACAATGCAGTCAGGACCCACTGTTGCTACATTTTTAACACAAGCAGCTTTACAAATACATTTTTCAAGACAAGCATATGTACAAATCAGTTTGATATACAAATGACATATAGTTTTTTCAAAAGTCCAGCTGTTCTGGCATATGTTACACATCTACTGCCCTACTTCTCCTGGCATAGATGACCATACCTCATATTGTCCTGCACAAGAGATCTACGACCAATAAATCTAACTACAGCAAACAGTTCAGATACAAAATAACATGCTGGACTTGTAGAAATGCTATTTTAATAAAGCAAAGGTTTTGAGAACACAGATCCCTTCATCAGTATATACACTGATGAAGGGATTTGTATTCCCAAAAGCTTTGTTTTATTAAAATAGCATTTCTAGAAGTCCAGCATGTTATTTTGTATTTAATACCTCATATTGTCACAAGGTGAATAGGAGTAGTTTGGCTTTATTAGGGTCAGTAGAAGGTTGGACCTGGTGAATCAAGTCTCTGTAGATGAGAACACATCTTGTGTTATTTGTTGGATATGTGACAGGTTTTTAGATGTGCATATAGGGACAGAGTTGTCACCATATTAGATTAGTGAGATTTGATAAGAGTCAATGAACAAATTATTGATGAAAATATTGAAAATAAGGGGAGCAAGAATGGAACCGGGGGGGGGTACCTGTAAAATTGGGTAGATATGGAGAGAGACAGAGAACGAGAGAGATCCTTCTCATTTTGCACATTGTTGGTTATTATATAGGTAGCTATTGAACCAATTGATGGTGGGGAGTGTTAAGTCCTAGAAATTATAGTTGTAGTAGGAGTTTAGAGTGAGAGACTGTATCAAGGGCTTTATAGAGGTCAAGGAATAAAGAGGAAATAAGACTGCATGAATCCCTTCCTTTATTTACAGTGTTTGTGAAGGACAGAAGGGTGGAGGTTGTACTGTATGTGGGGTTCAAAGGAGATATTGGAGACATTGTTTGTGAATACGTTTCTCTAAGAGTTTGGAAAGAGGTGACAAAATTGTAATGGGCTGGAAATTTAATACTTCATTTGGTTTTCTTTCTTTATGTAGGGGAAGGATATGGGCTATTTTCCTGATGGATGTGGCATGTCCTTCCTGTATAGATCTATTGATTAGGGTGTTTACAGGGTGAGATAAGGTGTCAGTGGTTAGCCTTAGGTATTCTTGTTGTAGGTTGTCAGTGGCATGGATTCAGTTTAAGATGTAGTTTTTTTTTAATAAGTTGGTGGGTAACAGAGTTAAAGGATATGTAAGAAGTGCTATTAGACTGAATGAGATATAAATGTAGGGGAGCATTAGGAGATATTATGGAATTTATAGGCATTTGAATCAAAGGGTCGATTAGGGAAGGTGTGGTTTTAGTTTAGGGCATAATGCTTTCAATGAAGTAAGTATTGAAATCTGTTGCAGAAAGACTTTACTTTCCTATTACTGGGAGGCTTGAAAAAATATTTTAACAGCCTCAGCATATTTCGTTTATTGTTTTTGCATAGAAATGTGGGTTCAGGTCTCATTGTGTTTTGGTCAGAGAGAATATCCTTAGATGAGAGCAAGGCCTCCATGTTCTGTAGATATTTACACCTCTCACATAATTATTAGCTCAGAAAAACAAAATACAGATCCTCAAGATAAAAAAATAAATAAATCAATAATGCAGTGGACAGACAGTGGGTCACTGGTTACAAAACCATTTATTAGTAAGCACTTTCATCTCTTGTGCACATTATTAAAAGAACACAAGACTTCATCCAACTAAATACAAATCACACAAGCTGATGCATATACACAAAATCTATCATGTCACGCTGTTCACTTAACTACCAAATAATAAAACAAAGATAAAACATACAATTTACTAATAATGTATTTGCTCTTCTTTTTAAAACACATTTAAAATTATTACTCATCTTTAATCCGCTACCTTTAGTGGCTTTTAACATCATTTGCCACTTACACTCAGCAAAATCCAAATTGTCATCTTAACTTAATGTCGACCAAAACCTGCTTCTAACATAATTTGCCACTTAAACAAAAAAAAAAAAAAAAAACAGTGACACAATTAGTGGACTCAAAGAAATACATCTGTTAATAGGTTAAGTGCTGACAAGCTTCATCGGGTAGAAGGTGATCATTGTAATTTTTTTGCAACCTGCGATATAAAAAGCATTTTTTCTTCTATCCCTGATGAAGAAGGTTTATATTGGTTTGATGAGATAGTTCGCATCTTTAGCAATGTAACTGCCAATGAAGAGTCTTTTTTTCACGACTTTATGGAAATAGTTTTAACTAATAATTTTGTTAGGTTTTGTGGGGAATTTTACAAGCAAATGTCAGAAGTAGCTATGGGGCCGCATGTGCCCCCATATTTGCTAATGGAGTTTTGTTAAAATGGGAGCGTGATGTTCTGTTTCATTTTCCTTTATTCAAGTGTTGTACAATTTATTACTGATACGTGGAAGATTTATTGTTCTTGTGGTATGGTAGTTATGACCAATTTATTGAAATGATTGGTCAGATGGAGACCAGTACTAGTTTTCTACGTTTTACTTATCAGATTGGTCTAGATGATATAAATTGTTTGGATATTAAGATCTATAGGGGCCCTGGGGCTGGTCTGGAAACAGTGATATATAAAAAAAAACTACTTTTTGTAATTTTTGTTTTGTTTTTTTCTAGTTGCCCTCCACTCACCCAAGAAAAGTGGGTGGTGAGGAGGCAATTTATTCAGATCTCCAGACTTACTTCTAATGATATGATGTGCCAACAAGACTTTTTGTGTTTAAAGAACATGTTTTTAGATCAGGGATACCCTTAATCATTAATTAATGTCACTGAATTGCAAGTCAGGGCAGAAAGACAGGAAAGATATGGAAACATTAGCAAGTATTGGTTGATTAAAATAGACCCCCCCCCCGAGGTTTTAGGAGGAACACTTCAGTGCAACGTGGTAGTGCAATATTTGCTGGATGTTAAGGGGATTGAGGACATTATTTATAAAAAACTAGTTTGTTTTTGAGTTGGATAACATTACTAAACCCCTGGGCATATATAAACCATCTTTCACTTTTACAAGGAGAAGAAATATTAAGAATCTTTTGGAGAGACCACCCCTTAACCTCAATTGATCTTTTCTGATTACTCAGAGATGTGGCAATGCCATCAGTGTAGCCACATTGAGGTTAATTACATAGGCAGCCTTTTCGAAAAAATATCTGTATATGCAAAAGGGGGTAGATTAAATTGTTTATCTTAACGGGTGGTATATTTGGCCCATTGTAATTGTTGCCAATCGTTCTATGTAGGCAAGACTAATAATGCCTTAGTATACAAAAGGCAGATAATTGAAGTGCTCTGGCCAGACAAGCCTTGGTATATGTAGGATTTAGCAAGTTTATGTGTCTGGTACTCGAGCAGTTTGCTAATGGAGCCTTCTCAAGAAACTGAAAAAATCAGCTGTTGCATAGGAAGATGCTCTGGCAACTAAGATTAGATGCTACCACCCGCCCTGGGAGTAATGATAATATTTGTATCATAAGCAAATTCAAGAGATGAGCAAACATTTTTTTAAATATATTCCTTTTTATGTAATAATTTTTAATTAGAGATGGTTATTGAAGTTTTAACAATTCATTGCTGAACTAAGGGAGACTTTTTTACAATCCATTCAACTTTTTTCTATAGAGGCTGATTTTAAGATCTTTTTTAAGGTTTTTATTGGTGCAACATTAATGAGTTTATATTGTGAGTGGCTGTTTTCTTTATGGGTTTGTAGGTTTTTAGTCCATATAAGAGTTTTCATTCAATTGATCTGATGGTTCTGAAGAAGTCTGTCATGTAATAAAGGTGAATGTGATTAACCAATTAACACTTTTATTTCTTTGAGTCCACTAGTCACGTCACTTTGTATTTATTTATTTATTTATTTTTATTTATTGGGATTTGATTTTTATCACTGTCAGACTTGCCGGTTTTATGTTTTATAATTTGCTACTTACACTCAGCAAAATCCAAATTGTCATCTCTATTTCTCCCTCTAATGTTGACAAAAAATTGGCCTAATACTGAAATTAAAGTCTTTTTAAAATTGAAACATTTTTGGAATGTTTATACAGAGCAATTAAAGTAGTGAAATTGTTAATAGCATATGTGGGTTCATAAATTGGATTACACCATTTCTTGTTTTTACAAACATAAAAACTTCTACATGACAAACAAATGTGCAAAATAAGCAATTACTTATTGCTGCCAGAATTCTCTTAATGACATTTTGACATCAACAACGGCAGATGATTTTGGTATCATCTAGTTCAGAGAAAGAGAAAATGATGAGTACTATTTCTGAGATTGTTAAAAGGGAAGATAGCATCCAGTGGAAAAAAAAAGAAATTATCCAGGGATAAGAACAACTATAAATTATATATGGACATAATATCATATTCTTTTCGCATTAGTGACAATAATGAACTGCAATGTTCAGAAAGAATGTTTTTTGTTTCAAATGGACAAATGAGGAAGCAAGTTTTTTAGAGCCAATCCAGGGGCAAGCCAAAGACAGCCCTATGTGATCTCTGTGCTTGGCGCAAATAATCCAGCATTCACTAAATTATTTGCGATGAAAATATACCAATTAGTTTTGATAATCCCTTTATTGAAGGGCAATCTATGGAGAAAGTCATTACCATGGAATGACCAAAGCCAGCATCTTGTCTAGGATTACCCAGAACATCAATGTTAACATTATGATATGATGAAGACCATCCTAACAAAGGAAAATATGTGCCATTAATTCTCTTGGTGGCAACCTGATGTTGGATATTAGCCAACATTAAATCTGGGTAGTCCTGTCTTTTCATCTTATCAATTAATACACAAATTTCATTCCGAAAAATGGTGTTGTCCGAAACCATCCTAGTGAGATGTGCTATTTCACATTTAACCATAGACCTTTTCTGAAAATGTAAGAGAGAACTAGAATGTGTAGGTTTACAAAAAATAGCGAAAAGAAAACCATGATTCACTGTACCTTTTGCTAGTTTTGCATCTAAATATCAATTATTATCATTGAAAACATGATTTACAAACCTTTAAAAGAAAGTAGTGTTGTTCATATAACTTAAAATACCTGACAATTTTTCCAAGGAATCTATCTAGAAATTTATATATCATCTAAAAATGTGTATACAACTTCCAGCTCATCAAGTATTCAGTATTAAAAATAAAACTTTTTCCCACTGTACCATTACCAAATTAATGAAAGAGAGAGCACATGCTTCACCCATGGCATCCCCTACACATTGATGATAATATTCCAGTTTGAAATAAATAAAATTATTCTTTAACACAATCTCTGTTACAATAGCTAATAAGTTAATAGTTTGATTATAATATTAAGTAAATGTTATTTAAAAAATCCTTAAACCACTGTAGACTTTCACAATAAGGAGACAATGAAAATAAATCCTTGACATCAATCATTCAATAAAAAGGGTTATCAAAAATGCTGGTATATTTTAATGGCAAATACTTTAGTGAATTATGTTTAAAACCCAGTGTTGTATACAAGAGACGACTTAATTTTAATAAATTAATGGAATCCACACATAATCAGTACCCCAGCATTAGCTTTACAAAGAGAGGTTCTTATAAGTGTGGCAGATCTAAACAATGTAGTTACGTAAGAGAAGGTGAAAATGGTTTGATCAATGGTCAGATTTTTAGTAGTAACAGGAGTCATTACAACTGTGATACTAAAGGGTTAGTTTATGTCATGTTTTGTGACAATTGTACAGCATTTTATATCAGGAAAACAGAATGCTCATTAAAGGATAGGATCTGTGAAAGTATTCATGATGTTAAGATTAAAGGTAACAAGAGTGCTTTATATAAACATGTTAAAAAGTTTCTGGATCATAAATTTTGTTTTCATGTGTTGGAAAATGTTTTGTTTAAACCTAGGGGTAGATTTTGGGGTGAATGATTGGAGCTATGTGGACTCAAAAGGCTGTTAAATATCAATGCCGAAAATGCCACAGAGTTGAATGAGCATTCTTCCATTATGAATGTTTTAAAGCTGTGGGTTTAAGAAAGTAAGTAGTGGCAAAAAGCATGTATCTTATATAGAGTTGTTTTTTGTATCTTTCATCATTTTTGTTATCAGTTTGCACAGGTATTATGCCTTTGCAGTTTATGTATGTATTGTTTTTAAATATATTTTATGCTGACAGTGTGTTTTTAAAAGTATTAGCTAGGTGTTGAACTTGGATCATGTGATTTAGTATGCAAAGTTATTTAATAGTGATCTAAGATTATGTTTGCTTGGTTCTGGTGAAGTCCAGATTGTTTTGGGGATGAAAGCACTTTACCATTATTTTATTGTTTTTTATTTTTTGTTGTGCTTAATTAAACTGATACCTGGGATTCAATAATGCCTGCACTAAGTGTACATTAAATGTACACCATTCTGAATGAACAGACAACACAGGAATAAGTCACATCTTATTCCTCCTTATTTTAGTTTTCCTAATTTTCTTGCAGCTTTAAATATTGACAGGGATTCATAAAGGTTACCACAAAGTGTAGACTACATGGACACTCAGTGTAGTCTTTCTGAGTGACTAGAAAGCACAACAAATGTGGTTGGGATGTTCCTGAATACGTATTGTGTACATTTACTGTACACTTAGTGCACACTTAGTGTAGGTGTTATTGAATCTGACCATATTTTTCAACTTCAACCTTTGGTTCACATTGACCTCTTTTACCTTGTTTTGGTTATTTCAGAAGAATATTTTATTAAATATTTTACTTGTACTACACTGTTTGCAAAATTTACTGATCAAGTGGCAAGTAAAATATATATTTTTAGATATAACAGTATACAAAACAGATATAAGAAATGGTTGACTTTGAGTGCTTTGTATATTGATATGCTCTAAATTTATTAATAAAAGATATAGGAATCAAGAGGTTTTTAGAGAATGATGGTGGGAAGAGAATAATAATAAAACTAACAAATTTAGTGTTTGCAAGTGTCATATTCACAACATGTGCAGATTTTTTTCTGAGGGTTGAAACTTTATTGTACAAACACCACTAGGGTAGATGTACCCAATGATCTTTTTACCTGTGCTTCTGTCTTTTTCACCTGTGCCTTTGACTATGTGGCTTATTTTGCATATTGCCTGTTATATGATAATTTTTTTTGAAAATCCAACAGGAAATTATGTAATACAGCAACTCCAAAATCAAATATTATCTCCTAAATCTAATAAAAACTTAATTGCTACAGAAAATAATAAGAAAATAGAAGCAAATAAGAAATACAATGAAACATTATCCCAGAAAGCTAATTTAGCTGTGGAAAATTTGAAATTAAATTCTTATGCTACCTCTCCTAAGCATCTTCATAACCTATCTATGAAAGTTAAGATACAGTCAAAAATTAATAACATTGATAGTATCTTTCATGAAGGGAAAAGGAAACAAGTCTCAGACAGGGGCGATTCTGGAGGCTTTTAATTATCATTATGCAGAGCATCATAAAGATAAAATAAGTACAAATGAATGTGAGAAGTTAGAGAATAAAGTTCCCAACATAAAAATTCTTGAGTAACTTAAGTTAAATCTAGAAAAACATATTTCTAAAAAGGAAATTATAGATAAGATTAAAGGAAGTAAGTCTAATAAAGCACCTGGAATAGATGGCTTAATTATCAAAATGTATAGATTGTTCCCTTCTTCTGTAATATCTCTCCTACATGAAACCTTTCTTGAAGTTCAAACATTAGAAAATATTCCTCCTTCTTGGAGATATTCTCTAATTTCCCCAATATTTAAAAGAGAATAAGGACCATGTAGACCAATTCATTTGTTGAATAATGATTATAAACAATTTATGTCAATTATGGTCAATAGA
>NC_056729.1:979622062-979642062 GCF_019279795.1 Protopterus annectens
CTGACATCTGTAATATATAGTTATGGCACCTTACCAAATAAATTGGCCAATGCGACTGAAATACCAACTATAGAAAAAGCATTCCAAAAAGTGTACTTATCCCAACACTCTCACAAGTGGAGCAATAAACATGATTGAAAACAGTCTCTTTCCCTTCAAGTCCCCTAGCTTCATGGTCACCTTTCAGTGTAGATTCAGCCCTCTGAACATTCTGGAGATAAGAATGAGATGTAAACTCCTTAGAATTGCTGACTACAAAATTGTTGATTTTATGTTGCATATGTAAACACAGTGCAGCCTCTACACCACTGTTAGGTGCTAATGGCTTGCAAATGTGAATGGCTGAAGCAAAACACAGCAATTTACAGGTACTTTTCAATGAAGCAGGTGTGTCAGTGAGGATGCACGTACAAAGTGTAGAACTAACTGCAGTGAGCTTTTAAACAAAACCAAACATCTCACATATATATTTTCTTGGAATAATAGCTCAGTTTCCTGCCTTTGCTGAAAACTGTTGCTGAATGTCAAGTATTTGTATCACACCTTGAAAGACATATGGGACAATATGCACTAGAGAGTGCATGCTTGATAATAAAGCAAAGATAAAGGAATTATTTCCAGAATACAAAGAGAAGGCAGAGCTGCAGTTTTTCAGACATATTCATAATTAATGTGTGATCACTCAATATGTTAGGTGCACATTTACAAGCAAAAGATCTAAAGATATCAAACTAATCCTCAAACAAAGAAATAAGACCTGGATTTTCTACCAAAACTATAGAAGCAGTGTTAACCTGATCTCCTACAAGCAACTAAAAAATCTAGCCAAAAAACAAATTAAAAAAGACAAGAAGTCATACTTCCTAACATGCCAGCAAAACACCAAAATAACCCTCAGAAATTCTGGCAAGCCATTAACCACCTTCTAAACCTAGGAAAACCTACACTACCCCTGTTCCATCAACCAGCAACAATGCTGAGTATATAGCCAGTCAAGTCAATACCCACTTGATTAGCTCTATATCCTCCCTACTAAATGACAGGCCAGACTCCCCATTATCTATACCCAACCCTTCTGAAGTTAACCCTACCTCTTTCTCACTTAAACCAATCCAAACCAGTTAGATAAGAAAGCTCCTGAGTAAATTAAAACCCTGCTGTCTTGCAGCTGACAAACTGCCTCATAAGTATCTGAAACTTGCCGCCACATCCATCACCTACCCTATATCTATTCTAACCAACTGCTCTATCTCTGAACAATATGTTCCCCTCCTCTGGAAAATTGCCCATATCATACCCCTCCACAAAGGTGACCCTTCCACTGACCTTTCCAACTACAGACCAATCGCCATACTCTCTCCATTATCCAAAATCTTAGAAAAATTAATTCATCGACACATCCTTGATCACCTTCTGTATAACAGCCTGTTATCTCCTACCCAACATGGTTTCCATCTGTGACACACTACAAATACTACTCTCATAAGTTTCCTAAATACTATTAACCACCTCAAAAACAATGGCCAACTTGTTTCTACAAGCTTCCTTGACATGTCAAAAGCTTTCGACACTGTGTAACATCAAATCCACCTCAATAAGCTCGCCCCTTATAATCTCAGCACAACATCCCTAACCTCATTCCATAGCTATCTCTCTAACCATCAACAGGCCACCAAATGGAAAAACAAACTCTCACCCCTTTGACCCATCTCTGTTGAAGTCCCCCAAGGCTCCATCTTCGGCCCTATTCTTTTTATCATATTTACTAATAACCTCAGTTCCTCAACTAACCTCACTTCTATCATTCAATATGCTGATGATGCCTCTCTCATCTGCTCTGCCCCCTCCATTCTAGAACTACAGGACAAAACACAAAAGGCCCTCCAAGACTTAGAAAACTACCTATCTGACCATCAACTCATATTAAGCCCAAACAAAATCAAGCTTATGATCATCAGTTCTACCTACTCATAAAACACCCCATCCCCTATTGCAATCTATTCCACCAATGGAACAAAAATTTAAACAGTCAAGCAAACAAAACTTCTTGGTGCCACGATACATGACAGTCTAAAATTTGACAAACACATAGCACTAACAGTCAAAAAATCCATATAAAACTTGGTGCACTCTATAGGGCTAAACTCTACTTAACTACACTAGAATATCAACAGCCAGATCCCACCTCTTATCCACCCTACTTTGCTGTTCCCAAGTATTTACAAACCTATGCAAATCAGATTTGAGCAACCTTGAAACTGCCTATAATAAACTTTCCAAATTCACCACAAATCTACCCAATAAATCACATCACTATATTGCTTTCCACCAGGTAATTGGATTGAACCTCCCAACTTACTATCTCTTTACCAGCTAACAATTGCCCACCGTGTCTCCAATAATCCTGACCTTTGCCCTGTTCTTTCTAACCTTGTCCAGTCACACACTAAACTTGCATCCCTTAGATCATCTAACAAATTAATGCTTAATACAACTACATCTCAGAACTCTTACGTAGACTCCTTATTTTCTTTCAAAATAGCCAAAATCTGGTATTCACTTCCACTGCATATTCTAACAACTTCAGATTCCCACAAGTCAAACAGTTACTAAAAGAATATTTCTCTAAACAATGGCTATGTACCTACACATCTCCAGGCTGATCCCATTTATCTCTAACCCAATCGCCCCTCTCTCAGTCAATAGGCCACCTTGTAACACTACATCATGAGCCCAAGCACTATACTACAAAAAAAAAAATAATTCAGTAGTATAACCGTATGTTTTATTTTGATTCATCCTAGGTTGTATCTTTAGCTATGTAAGTAATTGTTATAGCCTTAGCTTTTATTTACTCTGTTAATCATTACGTTATGTTTTTGTAATACTTATGATGTACTTTTGGACTTATGATGAGGTTTGCTTCATCTTGTCTCTTTAAATCTTTGCAATTGTTTTACTGGAGCATTTCTCCCTCGGTCTCAGCTGAAAACGAGCCTTTGACCCAGTCAGACACTACGCAGTAAACAAAGGTGAAATAAATAAAATAAAAAATAAACTGAAAATATCCAGCTGTTTGAATTGTTTATTACTGGGAATGAAATATTAATTGGTTATATGTGCATTATTTGTTTGCTATTGCAAATCAGTATCTGTGGCAAAGAGATATAATCCACTACAACTATACTGTGTAAGTACAGCACTTTGATGGTTCATATCCAAAGCTGTGTAATTGTTTAACCATTGTATCCCTTTTTTTATCTTTTCTTTTTTTTCTTTTGCATGTGTGCAAAATGAGGAATAGCACAAAACACAATTAGCTCCTTATAACTGAAAATTGAATGCAGTCATCATCTAGAATGCAAACATGCTTAGCAGCATTGCATTATGGTCAGCAACATGGATGGTAATGAATGCAGAAATTCCATCTGTTATCCTGCTGTTTTTGTGGCACAAGGTGTGAACACATTGAGCTAAAAAAGAGACAACATAGGTAAAGTTGTGTTGGAGTCCCACAGTATCATAATGAGTATTTATAGAAGGAATATATGTTAGTTATTGCCTTTTCCATTCGCGCATTACATAACTGTGCACAAACACAGTTCATTACTTAAGGAAAAAAGTGAAAAATTTAATTTGATTTGCCATCCTTCATGCAAAGAGGCTTAGTGATGATGCATGGCCATCAGTACTCTGGAGAGTACTGATTGTGGACAATAGATCTGCTGCCTGGCTTTCTATGTGGCACCAGGTGTAAGTGCAATGAGTTTGTAGACAGTACACAGATTAGTCAGGTTTATAATCCAGCAAACTTCAGTTTTTAGTAAGGGTGTCCCACCGTAATTTTTCACAAAACTGTGATAATAAAGGTAATATTACATACCAATAGCTATGTATAGCTGGTTGATTGAGCATACACATATTTTTGTAGGTATTATATGTATTAGGTGTGTAACTGGTTTATTATGACAATGATGATTATGTAATAAAAAGTGCAGTAGCATATTTCTGATCGGCACAATAGTCTAAGAACAATAATCTACACCCCTCACATAACCCAATTATAACTATAAAACAGAATGTATTGTGAGGTATGTACCACAAATCACAAATATATTACTAAAGTAATGCAAGTCTATCCATTTCCAGTATATTGTCAGGCATTAGTCCTGCATCACACCTGTGAATGCATAAACCAGGACCTTGTAATGTCACATGCATACAGGCTTAATTGAAATACAGCACCAGTCACACATTAAACTATATATCTGTGATAACCATGCTTGGCATATGCTTCTTTCTGTGGTAATGGGGCGTAATCACCTGTGTAAAAATATGTGCATTCACTTTTACATAGGTTTGAATCCCACATTGTATGAATTACTTTTAACAGTGTGTAAGTCCACACAAAATATGTGCCAAAGTCATGGCTAACCACTGGACAATGTCTCACCAGGTAGAAGAGAACACATGCCAGAAATCATTGCCAAATGTGACATCATCATTGCTGTTTCATAAACTTCCTTCCTCATTTTTGGCAATGTTTCTCTTTGCTTACCATCATGAAAATGTGACTGATATGGCTGTGGATGTTTGCACCCTGGCCGTAAAACACAATGTCAAAAAGTGGTGGGAAAATACTTGTACTGTTGTTGGGAGACCTTTGCAGACATGGCAGGAGATGGGAAGGATGGTGCCAAATTCAGGGCACAGAAGTGAGGTGTGGAGGAGTTAAACATTTTTGTTCTACTCCTTGTGAGGCACTACAGCTGTAGGCTGCTGCAAGGGGATTATACTAGATCTCAATATAAGGCTGAGGCTTGAAACAGCCTAACCAAGGTTGTCTCCAGTACAACTGGCATACCACACACTGAGAAATAGTGGATGGACCATTGCAGTGGCCTGAAGTAGTGCAGGCAGGTAAAACTTGACGAATGGCTGGATGGGTTTAGAACTGCTGACATCCCTCAGTTGTGTAGCATACAGATAAAGCAACTTAATATAATATGGACTGGTATATATAGGCAAGATTGGCATGCATAATGCTTTCATGTCTCTTTTACTATCATTCTTTATTTTACAGATACACAGGAAATCTTAGTGAACAGGGAGGCAAATGCTGAGAGACTGGAGTGACTCAGAGTGGCAAGGGCTATGCATGCTTACAACAGACCCTGATTTTAATAAATATAGTGTGATTCCATAGATCAGTATCAAGTTCAGCATGCATATATTAATTGTAACAGCAAGCAAGCATGCTGTCTGTTGTAGTGCTTGGTAATAAGGCAAGTTTGATAATGTATTTCAATCATGTGGGTTCAATTCCCACAATTAACCTATAGATTCAAATCCAACAAGTGTTAGTTCTACATTTGACATGCAGCAATATTGGATTTAACGTCATGCTATTAAGTTAATCTGTAGTATCTTATAAAGCAGATATGAAATATTTGCATATTCCAAGCATTACTTGTAAGAATTCACAATCATTTCTTTTGGGGATTTTGACAGCTCTATAGCTAGTATAATAATAAAATGATTTTTATTGTAAAAAAGCATGAATGTGATGTACAGTGGCTATAAATAGTTTACACACCCCTGTTAAAATGCCAGGTTTTTGTGATATAAAAAATTAGACCACAATAAATAATTTCCAAACTTTTCCCACCTTTAATGTGACTTATAACCTGCACAATTCAATTGAAAACAATAAATCTGTTAGGGGAAAATATGAAAAATAAAAAATGTACAATAAGCTGGTTGCATAAGTGTGCACACCCTTGAACTAATACTTTGTTGAAGCACCTTTTGATTTAATTACACCATTCAGTCTTCTTGGGTAGGAGTCTATCAGCATGGCACATCTTGATTTGGTAATATTTGCCCACTCTTCCTTGCAAAAGCACTCAAAATCTGTCAGATTGTGAAGGCATCTCTTGTGCACAGCCCTCTTCAGGTCACCCCACAGATTTTCTATTGGATTTAAGTCTGGGCTCTGGCTGGGCCATTCTAAAAGTTTAATTTTCTTCTGGTGAAGCCATTCTTTTCTTGATTTGAATGTATGCCTGGGGTTATTGTCATGTTGAAAGGTGAAATTCCTCTTCACTTTCAGCTTTCTAGCAGACGTCTGAAGGTTTTGGGCCAAAAGTAATTGGTATTTGGAACTGTTCATAATTCCCTCCACCTTGACTAAAGCCCCATTTCCAGCTGAAAAAAGCAACCCTAAAGCAAGACAGTGGCAACACCAAGCTTCATCATGTGGATGGTGTTCTTTTGGTGATGTGAAGTGCTGTTTTTGCGCCAAACGTACCTTTTGGAATTGTGGTCAAATAGTTCACCCTTGGTCTCATTAGACCATAACACATTTTCCCACATGCTTTTGGGAGACTTGGTGTATTGTTTTGCAAACTTTAGCCACGCCTGGATGTTTTTCTATGCAAGAAAAGGCTTCCATCTTGCAACCCCACCCCATAGCCCAGACATATGGAGAATACGGGAGATTGTTGTCACATGTAGTACACAACCAGTACTTGCCAGTAATTCCTGCAGCTCCTTCAGTGTTGCTGTAGGTCTCTTGGCAGCCTCCCTGACCAGTTTTCATCTTGTCTTTTCATCAGTTTTGGAGAGATGCCCAGTTCTTTGCAATGTCACTGTTGTCCCATATTTTCTCCACTTTTTGATGACTGTCTTCACTGTGTTCCATGGTATATCCAATGCTGTGGAAATTTTTTTGTACCGTTCTCCTGACTGATACTTTTCAACAATGAGATCCCTTCGATGCTTTGTAAGCTCTTCATGAACTATGGCTTTTGCTGTAGCAGGCAACTGAGTACATGTCAGAAAAATCCTACTAGGATAGTTGAACTTTATTTGGGGTTAATCTGAGTCTCTTTAATTGATGGCAGGTGTGTACCCAAGAAGAGTGAATGCTGTAATTAAATCAAAAGGTGCTTCAACAAAGTATTTTTTTAAGAATGTGTACACTTACGCAACCAGCTTATTGTATGTCTTTTTTTTTTATATTTTTCCCCTAATAGATCTGTTTGTTTTTCAACTGAATTGTACAGGCTATAGGTCACATTAAAGGTTGGAAAAGTTTTGAAATTATTTATTATGGTCTCATTTTTTTTATATCACAAAAACCTGGCATTTTAACAGGGGTGTGTATACTTTTTGTATCCACTGTTTCATGTATTAATTGTTTCTTTTTTTTTTTTTTGTCTCACCTCACCCCTTATCTCTCTCTGCCTCTCTCTATACATATATATATATACATACATGTTTTTTTTCTTTTGTGTATTAAATGGAAACACACCATTCTGATGTCATACCTTGTTGCTGACAAGCCAATTTTCAGTACAGGGAGATAGGTCAATTGTTGCAGCTCAGCCTGCCTATCCTCCACCGGCTGCCACACCAACACCTGGAACCTCTGGTATGCAGCCTTGCAGTACTGCATTACAGCCCCTGCACTCCCTGGCCCATTAACATTAGATAGCATTGCCTTGGCTGCTGGTGCATTGGTACTCACCAGGAATATTGGTGGAGGTGGGGATTATGTCATCTGCCTGGAGCTGCCAAGGATGGTGAGTGATATCATAGAAACTGGCCTTGGTGCCTGCATCAGGCTCCTGGAGAGGTTGCTCATTAAAATAAAAAAGAGACTCTTACATCAAGTAGTCTCACAGGGAAAGAAGGAATGGGACAGTGATGACAGTTCTGAGGGTGAGGACTAGATTCTCACTGCTCCCACACTTGATGTGCATATGCCTCTGATAACCCCTACTTATCCCCAATCATGGTGTCCCCTCAAAAATGTGAGTCCATCACCATCCCTGTGTCTGTCCTGTTTGTTCTGTTTGTCTATACCTGCTTCCTCACCTAAAATACCTACCTAAACCTCACATCCCTATGTTCCTTCCTCCACATTCCTATTTTTGAAACAAAAAAAAAAATCTTTCTCACAAAAAAAAAATGTCCCATACATAGTTCTTCACTTTGCATATGTGTCTACTCTATACAATTTATTTGGTCCAATTGGCTGTAAAACATGACTGCATTGTTGTCAACCATATGTGTTATGGGGAGGGTCCACATTCATCACATTTTCTCTACATGTCCATATTACTATTATTGTGTTGAAGAAGTGTATATCTATGGTTCTTTCTTAATTCCCTCCTTCAAATTTCTGTATTGCTTCCCCTTTGTTCTTCCCCCTTCTTGCCCCACCCCATTTCACCACTATGCTATGTAACCCATTTTCACATGTTTAATCTGGTCTAGATATAGAATCATACACATACACAAAGATGGTCCATAAAAAAAGCCTTCACTTTTTGTATCTGGATGTGGGCGGACCTTTGCATTGTACACCAATTCCAAGCAGTGGTGAATAGCTGGTCATGTCCTATGGCACAACCTGGTGAGTTTTTCACACTAGTGCCATTATCTCCTCACAATGGTGCTTAAAAATGCCACATTATAAGAACACATAGTTGCAACAGAGTAAAGCCACTACTTTGAAATAGGTACTCTGACAGTTCTGTACACTAGTGGGTGTTACGAAGTGTAACCTCCTATGTGGATTATTGGTATAAATTGTTTGACTGAAAATGTTTTTGCCCATTGCATCAAGTGTTCAATTGCAGATGCCTCTTACATCATTTTTTAATGATGATGGATGAAATGTACATCTAATGTGAAGTGGAAGTTGTCGTTACTGTGAAGAATCAGACTGCACAAACTTTTCAGGATATCTGGCCCTACATAAATAGTTAGCATATCTGCTGAGTCTTAATAATCAATTCAAAAGATGTTCCACTCCTTTTCATTACTGGGATGTTGTACAAACAATTAACTTGTGATTTGCATTGAGGCCTGTAAATCAGCTACTAGTTGTACAACTGTATTGAGGTAGGCATTACTGATATCATTTGGAGAAGATGCACACTTTATTGTAGTCATTGATAGTCACATTTGCAGTCTTGATGATGTTTACTTAACTAATGCCATCCTGACACCATTTGTAAAAAAAAAGGCAATAATCTGGATATGAATCCTGGGTTACCTGTGCTCTGACCAGGAATGCACTGCTCTTATACACTGTGCCATAAAGAAGGCTAGGCATCAGCTCTGTTTTCCACACTAAGTATTGTCCAGAATGCTGACAGTCACACATCAGTGATTAACCTGTTTCCATAACTGAAGGCATAGTACATTAAATTTTTCAATATTTTCCTTAGGAAGAGACCTGCGTTTGCTCATTGTTTCATGCCATGCGAATGGGGAAGGCACTGGCAACAGTTATTGATGTAATAAAATATTGTCCCTAACATTTCAAAGACAGACTACCACATGATCATCATAGCAGCTGCCAGCAATTTCTCCCATAACATATCTTGCAAGTTACTTCACAAGTCCAAGTTGAATTCATGAAATGTGAATCACACAACACATGACCTAATACTTTGCTGTCATCCACGCAAATCAGTTTTTTGGCAATGCACTATGTAAAAAGGTGTTTAGCATGTCTTACTCTAGTTACTGGTCTGTTTTCTTCCATGACATGGGAAGGCATTCATAGACACAAGGGAAGGACAGTGGCATATGTGTTTGACTGAACACATACTTTCTGATATTCATTGGGTATCCTGCAGCAATGCACTTCCAAATGATATATCAGTACTTGGTCCATTGTCAGGCAGACTACAAAAATACAGAGCATAGCTGTATTATTGCATTTGTTATGCATTTATACTGACAGCGGACATTGGTCATCTATGATCATATCACACTGATAGCAAATTCTATTAATGTGGACATCACTTCACCTAAGACACATAACTCCATCCTTGAAATACTGGTATTTCCAAAGTGTGTGTGTGTGTGTGTGTGTGTGTGTGTGTGTGTGTGTGTGTGTGTGTGTGTGCGTGCGTGCGTGCGTGTGTGTATGTGTGTGTGTGTGTGTGTGTGTGTGTGTGTGTGTGTGTGTGTGTGTGTGTGCATTGTGAGTGTGCTATCTAAACAACATCCTGAGAAACTGGTACATGCATGGCTGAGTTCTGCAATATGTGTTCATGGCAGCTTCTTTCACCTAGGTTAACAGGATGTATTTAAATGTATTTTTGCAAATATCAATCGGGTAATTATATCAGAAGTCCTAGCTTTGCACACAAGTATCATAATATGTTACCCACTACACTATGATGATGTCATCCTCTGTAAAGAGCACTGGGACACTAATAAAATCAGACATCCGCAATGTACTGTTTTCCGTTAAGTACTGTGTTCTTCAGCATGTGTAACTAGTTAGGTAGGGGATCAAATCTCACAACAGTTAACTTTAGAAGAGCTTGACTCTAGGTCCTGCTCCCTCACTGAAGTATTATTTTACACTGGTATATGGCTTCACAGCAATTTCATACAGCCCTCGCACCAACATCTTCTGACTAAACACAGATGATATCATCCTGTAAAAAATGCTGTCTGATATAGTTAAAGTTAGACTTCTGCAATGTTGCTAGCATTCAGTGATTTGTTTTCTAGCTTGTGTAATTAGATAGGTAGGGGTTCTACTATCACAGCAATCATCCTGAGTGTGTGTGTGATCATTCAATTATCAGTCTGTAAACAATTTTACAACAGGATGTGAGTCCACATCAGTTATACATATTAAATTCAGACATCTGCGGTGGTGTCAGCATTAAGTATTGTGTTCTCTAGCTTGTGTAACTAGACAGGTAGGGGTTCTGACTTCACAGCATTTAACTTGAGTGCATGTGTTCATACAACTATCAGTCTGGAGACAATTTTATAACAGGATACGTGTCCACATATGAGTCACATAATCCTCCCAACATCTTATTCTCAGCATACACTGGTGATGTCATCCTCTGCAAAGTGTACTCTGACACTGTTAAAGTCAGACTTGTGCCATGAAGCTAGTGTTAAGTACTGAGTTTTCTAGCTTGTGTAACTATGAAGGGTTCTAATCTCAAGCAATCAACTTGAGTGTGTGTGTGTGTGTGTGTGTGTGTGTGTGTGTGTGTGTGTGTGTGTGTGTGTGTGTGTGTGTTTATTCAACTATCAGTTTGGAGACAATTTTACACCAGAATGTGAGTCCACATCTATGTCACACAATCCTCTCAACATTGTCTTCTCAGCATGCAATGATAATCTCATCCAATATAAAGTGCACTCTGAGAGTTTTAAACTCAGAACTCTGCCATGGCATGAGTGTTAAGTACTTTGTAGCTTGTGTAACTAGGTAGGTCGGAGTTCTAATTTCACAGCAGTCAACTTGAGTGAGTGTGTGTGTGTGTGTGTGTGTGTGTGTGTGTGTGTGTGTGTGTGTGTGTGTGTGTGTGTGTGTGTGTGTATGTATGTGTGTTCATTCAACTATTATACTGGGCACAATTTTACATCAGGATGTGAGTCCAAATCTGACTCACACAATCCTCCCAATATCTTTTTCTCAGCATACAATGATGATGTCATCCCCCATGAAGTGCACTCTGACTACTGTTAAAGTCAGGCATCTGTGGTGGTGCTAGTCTCAGATGTGGTTGCATCTGATTCCAATCAACTGGTGTGTGTGTGTGTGTGTGTGTGTGTGTGTGTGTGTACATGTTTGTGTGTGCGTGTGTGCGTGTGTGTGTGTGTGTGTGTGTGTGTGTGTGTGTGTGTGTGTGTGTGTGTGTGTGTGTGGGGGGGGGTATATTATGGTCATAGTATGATGTTTTCATACTCTTTTCATTTGACTCCCACTCAAGAGAACATTTTATATAGTCCCAAGAATCCAATGTTCCCTGTTCCCTCTGTAAACGTATCATCCTTTCAATGGAATACTGAGGATGTCATCATCTCAAAGATGCATACATGCATCATGAAGCAGAATCCCTACATTACCCTGTGCTAGCCATTTTCAGACCACTGGATGTGTGATTGCTAATTCTGTCATGCAGTGGTGCATATGTCACATATAGACAGAGGTGGTCTGCAATAAAATCAAACCCATACACACATGTGTACACATACCTGCTATCTTCCATCACATAATCATAGAATTTTGGTTTAAATAGTATAATACCAGCTAGGATTTTATATGGTCTTCACCATTAGCCTAGTCATGCCTTATTACCCACTGAATATATATATATACATATCAATGTTGCTATCATCCACATGTGCCACAGTGAGGTATGAATGTACTATAGTCATACAGCAGTGTATTCCAGTCTGGGATCTGAGCTACTGTACTGATGCCTGCTGCTGCCATTTGGATACATGTTTCTTTCATAACAGCTGTAGCAATATACCTCCTAATGACTAGGAACATGGGATGATGCTATGTATATTGTTGCCTAATTAAGGCATGTGTTCATGTATTGGAGTATAACAACATCCTACACAGTTCTCATTCAACCAACACAGTGACAGCTACAGTATGGCACAGGTGTGTATGTGTATACCTAACAAATGGAAATGTTATCTGACATATATCAATATTACATCATACTGATTACCTGTGCGCATACACTTGGTTTCATCCACATGTTGCAATGTTGTTATATACACAGACATATGACATGTTCAGATTCACTTGTAACCTTGGGGAATTCATTGACTGCACAATTGTGTTGCTATTCATAAGGATTATTTGGCTGTTCCATGGGTGCTTTGTGGGTCTGTAAGCATTTGTGTCATTAACCGTTCTGCATGAACCACATCAACATCAGCTGTAATGTGTCCATATATGGTATCAGGGCCCTCACTCTCACATTTCTACTGATAAACATATAGGCATAGGATGTACAACTGATGTATTGACATGAAATAGGTTAAGTTGTATGACTGTGTTAACAGTTCCACTATGTTGGACGTGATTCATACCCAATGCTATATCTGGAAGTGATGTCACAAACCATTTTGTAACTTCATTTGAAATCTTATGTGGAATACCCAGCTATGTGCAGAGCTGCTTGTGGATGGCACTACCTATACTCAACTACAAGAGATAGACAGCCTTCTAGATGACAGATTTGGATCAAACTTCATCCCCCTATCTCCACTGGTTGGCACCCAAAGTATACCCACCACCATTCCTCAGCCTATTATCTCTAAAAAAAAAAAAACAGGTCATCTTTGCCCTCTCTAAGGCTCAAAATACAAAAGCAACTAGACCCTGACAATATCCCAGGTTACCTTTTAAATAACTTCAAACCTGATCTAGTGGATCCACTTGGATCCCTAGTTAACCACAGCCTCGAGACAGGCTATGTTCTGGCAGAATAGTGGACAGCAGCAGTCATCCATCTGTCTAGTATGGGACCATCAATGTACCCAGATAATTAAAGGCACATAAGCCTGACTAGCCTCATCAGTAAGGTAAAGGAAATAATCTTCAAGGACCTTATCAAAAAAGACATAGGTAATCTCTCAACTTTGAAACTAACCCAGTTCAGATTCATTAAGGGTAGTTTATGTCTGCAAAATCTGGTTGACTTCTTCAAGAAGATCACTGAGGCCATGGATGAGGGCAAAGCCAAGCATAAGCATCCTACCTAACGTTATCTGACCAAGACATTTGAGACAATATCCCACTCAGGTATTATAGAGAAACTCTTTCAACTGGGCATAAACTCCTGTGTCACCAGATGGGTAGCCAAATGGCTCACTGACAGGACACATACTGTTAAAGTTGAGGAATTCACCTCTAGCAAGAGGCCAGTCATCAAGAGTGTGCCACTGGTTTCTGTACTAGGCCATTTCTTGTGTAGTATTTATTTCTCAGAAGTCAATGCAAACATAGACAGTCCTTGTCTGACCAGGTCTGTGGCTGATTTCAAATTGGGGGCAATCATGGAATCCCAGAAGGATATTGATACACAGCAAAAAGGATCAACTTACATAAATGACTGTTTCCAGAGCCATGAAGAGAAACTAAATGCAAAAAAAAAAACATAATTTTGGAAAACAAATAACCCATCTAATTACAATAGCAACAACCAACCCTTAAGAGTAGGCCCAGTGATATGTTATCTAGGTACTCTGGTTGATAGTAATCTGAACTTTTACCACCCTGTGTCCACAGTGGTGAGAAAGTCCGTCTGTGTGGTACAACTCATAAGTAAGGACATGGCATCCAGAACAAAGGTTGTTATAATTCCATTGGACTCGGCCCTCATCACACCAGTAATCGAGCATAATGCACCATTTTGAGTGTTCCTCACCAGACATCTGCAACAGCCGGAGTGAACCCAGAGTTTTCTCACAAGGAATATATGGGTTATAAAATTTAAGACCTACACAGAAATATTAAAAGCCCAGTCACTGTATTCTGTCTCCTATAGACTACTAAGGGGTGAGCTGTGTCTGGCCTACTAGGTAGTGTCTGATCAGGCCCTGATGGAAAGGATACACATCCGTACATCAAATTGCAAGAGGGTCACTCATTCCTAGGATCTTAACCTAGCCTATGGCATACGTAAATCATGTTGGAGAGATAGATATCTGTCAGATACTACACCTTCTCTAGAACAAGCTGACTATTCACATAAAACAAAAGCCTTCACAGAACCTCTTCAAGCTTAACCTAGATCAATGGATGTGTAATCATAAATTTACTCCTGTGGTGGTACCCATGTCCCTCATGGACAGAGGCAATCAGTATTACATACCAAAGTATAGGCTCATACCACTGCAAGCTTTGTTTACCTAGCTATTGAAAATTGTTAAACTTGGGTTAAATCTGGCTATGCTTGTATGGGCTCTTGGGCCATTAGCCTAGTATTTGCCTATCAACCTATGAACCTATGAAGTACAGTTGTAGCCTAGATACAGCTATAATGTGACTGCACTGCATCACCAATGTACCAACACATCACATCAGTATTACCACTTGATAGTTTGCAAATACATATGGATGTATGTCAGGATTTCATGGCAGTATAACATTTTGACTGGCAATGTCAGGGGGTCAGTGATTGTGAGACACGTGTTGAAGTTTGACATGTACTTACAGAGTGTTCTCCATGCATTGTTTGGTATGTGTTTAATATTACAATAACAACTTCCTCAATCATTGATATTTGATTTTGCACCACTGTACTTTCTGTGGACATGGGCATAGTTAATGTGTTGCCATCATTTTCACATGATCGTTATAATGGATCACTTCTTAAATTACACATCAATTGCAGATGCGTTAGATAGTATCCATTGATATTACGTGTGTCAAATGCATGCAATACCCAGCTGTGTGTAGGGAATCTACTTGTAATACTGTGGTGTATGTATCTGTTGTTACCCGTATGGCCAATACCTATGTCAGCCAGGAATGCTTTAGTTAAGTGTATCATATTTGGCACAGTGGTCTCCCAGACATCCGGTAGGCCATATGGAGCTATTCTTTGGGATGTAAACCCATTCAAATTTGGCATTGCAGACTTCCCTGTAAGTTGTTCTACTAGATGGTTGCGTGATATGTCTTTTTGTGTTGCACCCAGTAAATACCCAACTATTCATACACCTGTCCACTAAATAGAAATGTAGCCGCATTCACCCAACCTAATCAAAGGGGGTTCTCTCTCTCTGATTCCCAAGATCTACAACTCTCATAGTTATCTTCCTATGAGCCTGTCTAAGCTCTCAACAATTTCTATAGCTTCTGTTTAAGCTATCAACAACTCCTACAGCTACCCTCACACAGCCCAACCTTGTAAATATTGTAAATAGCATTCTACTGTTGATGTGTGTATGTAAAGCATATTTACAAATTTTTAAAAGGTTTGTATGTATACTGTTTCCATACCTAACACATATCTGTTTTCCTCAAATGAAACTCTGATCCCTGTCTTCAAGCTTAATGAATTTGTTAACTATGCAAGATATTGATTGCATTTTTGAGTAACTATTCTACATAATATCTTTAATATTAACTATCAGTTGTACCTAAACAGTATAATGCATCTTGAAGCTTTTCTCCCCGGGCCTCCACTGAAAATGGGTCAATTCTGCCCAGTGGACTTCCCTGGTAATTTAGCTGCAAATAAATAAATACACATCTCAGTGACAGCATTTATGTCATGGGTTTGATTCTTGCAGGTGATGATTGTAGTTTATGTGTCAAACAACCCTATCAGCCATGATTGTCCCTGATTTCAACTACACTTTTAACACTGTTCTTCTTAAGCCCTCCAAAATTTGGTCAATTTTGGGGACGGGGTGGTAAATTCCACTTAAAGAATATTAACACTCATTTCAGTTGTAGATGTCTGTTCCTAAAGAACATGCAATCACACTTTCTGTCAGTGTCGCACATTAATGGTCATAATATTGCAAAAGTGTCCATGATTGTGCCTGTTTCTTTCTAGATTTGTCTGGGAGTTTGTTGCTATGTGCCCCTGATTGGTTGAGAGTTATGGTGACATGCCAGTCATATGCAAGATAGTCATTTGCAAGATCTTCAGAGTATGAGCATGCCCACTATTTTACCTACTATCCTTGACAAGTGCCCTCTCCAATTAGCTTGTCTGTAATGTTTATATCTCAACCATTCATCTCCACTGACATACAACCATGTGTGACTGTCACATATATAGAAATATGTGTGTTTATATCATAATATATTTGCTCAGGAGGTGTAAACAAAAGTACGTACTGTGCTGTCTCCATATGTGCTTAATGTTATGCTACTGACTTGTGCTGAAAATGTGCATACATTGACATATCCTAATTTGAGGACATTGCCATACTCACCATGCTTTCTTCTTCTTCTTCTTCATTCCTGTCATTCATGTCTTTGCCCATTTTCATCAGCACACTTTCCCTGCACAGTGTACATTTCCTTGTATTTGCCCTTCATATTTACCCCCCCCATTATTTCATTCTTCAGATATATTATTTTCGTATACCTTGCACTAAGTACACTTTTCTTTACTGTGTTATTACTGCTGGTATTGCATTATTTTCATCCCTGGTAGTCAATGTGGCTGTATGCGCAATCTTGCCAAGCAAATCTGCTCATAAGCAAACTTGAATGCATCTTCCCTCTGTGTTCATGCTGCTCTGCATGGTGTCCTGGCCAGTGACACTGTTGCTGGTCATGAAACTGCACTTGTAAACATGCAAGCACAAGGACCAGCATGAATATGCGATTAGCGCTGCTGTTGCTCATTGTGCTAACACATAAGCTCCATGTAGGCTTCATACAAAGTCTACATGGGGTTTATTGAATCTCTGGGATAGGATTGACATAGTTTATTATACCAGATGTCTCACAAGTAGTCTAGTAAATAATAGTCTTATGACTAGATTGCTTTACTGTTCTTTTACATTATTAACTTGTATTACATTTCTTAACGTATACATCACATTGTTAATCAATGTATGCAATTTATGTAAATTTTAGTGCTTTTATTGATATTTCTTGTTAGATTTTTCCTCATGGCCTAGGCCATGTCAGGAATAGTCCCTGAACCAATGTATTCACCTGGATGGTAAATGGCAAAGAAATAAATACACACATAAATATCTATAAATAAATACATTATAAACATAATTCACAGCATCCTTTTGTAAGCCTGGAATATTCTATTCATTAACATGAATTTGGAACATACAGGCACAGATGTAATATAGTAGTTATAAATCTGTGAATATGGGCATTATTGTTAAACAAACATATAACATTAGCTTTTTATCATACAAAGACTGCGGATTAGTAAAATGTCAAATACTTCTACTTTTATTCCTTGTAGATGATATATTCAGTGCATCTTACAGAAAATACATGAATTTCAGCTGACAGGAAACTACTTCTGTGTCAGAGTTTCTAATATTGCCTTCTAACTCTTATTAGTTTAATATAATGTTGTCTGACAACTATCTATCTATCCCAGAAGGTGATTATTTGGCATCTTTATTGTTTACAAAGGGTGTGGACTAGTTTCAGGGCTATTCAGTTCTTCAGTGTGTACTCAAAGCCATATTGAAGCAATCTGCTTGCACTTGGCCTGCATAGCTGTTCTGCCCTAATAGTTTTCTTTTACTTCTTATGACTGAGACAGGCAAGAAAAGCAGTTAGGACAGCCTGTCACACGTACGGTGTCTATGAGAAATTGGAAATAAGGCATTATAACTTTGATGCAGTTCATCAGGCTTGATGTGTTTTAGAAGAGGCAAACCATGTATCTGTCACAGCTGTCACTGATATTGCACTGTGTATTCATGCAGCTGTTTAGTTATTTGTGAATGTATTTATTTACTTGTTATCTGGCTGTCTTTGACCTAGACAAATATCATGTAAAATATGATTCAAAATAATATAACATGGCAGGTCATCACAAAGAGGAAGTAGTGAAAGCATAGTGAAAGCATACCATTACCCATGGTATAAGGGTAAATAAGCACTTCCTGTGCAGATTATATTACACAGTCTTAATGAGACACTTCATGAATTAACATACTGAACTGGGCTAAAAAAAAACAGATAACAGTTTACTATAGCAGCACTGAAAAACTGCAAAAAAAATGACTAGCTCACCAATATGTCATGGCTGGCACCAGTTACAAATGATCTTTATTAGAATGTAGACTTTATTGCATTCCTTTGTCCTATTTTTTTTTCTAATGATAACAGTGCTGACTTGTTTTTTTTTTTTTTTTTTTTTTTTTTGTTTTTTGTCAGCCAGATTGCCCATCTGGGTTAAACCTCACTTGAAACTGATGCTGAGGAAAAGTGTTTAGTTATGTTTAATGGTACCTGAGTGTAGAACTATGATATTAAGGAACACTGTCTCTTTTACATTGTAAGTATATTTTTCCATCAACGCAATTATCAAAGTTTTTGAAAGTATCTCTATTTAGAGATAGCAAATATGATATCTAGCAACATGCTTCATAGCCTTAGTAGTGAAGGATTACTATAGCTATTCCCTCTTAACCATTTTGACCTAGCTAAAGATTTTGTATTGTAATGAAGGTGAGTTTTCCCAATGCTGTTGACATTTTTTCTCAGCGTTGTTCTATCTGCTTCATGAGTGAAGCACTTATAAATAATCTAAACATAATATACCTGTTAGTAGCCTATAAGCTATACTGCAAAGCTTTAGAGGTTTAGTTTAATACAACAGGTGTGAACCAATAAGCTGGATATTTTTTGGAAGTCATATCTGTATCTGCTCCAGTGAGTTAATCTATGCCAGTAGGTGTGAACAATAACTGTAAGGTCCAAGTGTTGGTATATCTAGGCTTTTGTACAGCTCAGCAAGTACTGTTGCACTTACATTGTTCTAAAGTAGTTCAGCTATTCATTGAGTTTTGTTTTTAGTGATTAATAGGTATAGGTGAAATACAACATATTAGCACTAACAATTTCCACATCTTTTACTCCATTAGCAAAGCATGATGTCATGTATTCCGATTCTGGGTTCATTTGTGCTCTTATTATGGACTACGATAAAGTGCTTGATGATATTTAATTGTTCATATACCCCTTAAGTGTTTGTTTGTTTATTTGTGAGCTTACATGTATTAGATGTTGACCTGGAAATCTTCAATAAACTTAAACATTCACCAGTCACTATAAGTAAGAAAGGTCAAGACAATGTCCTAGTATACAGTGATAAGGAATATTCCACACAGCTAAAACACTCATGCTTAATGTCTAACCTTCTGTTCATTGCCCAACTAAAAAAATACCCCTTTACATTTGTTTATTTATTTCATTTTGCAAACTGGCTAAGTAGGCTGGTCCAAAGAACCCTTTTAGCTATACATGGGCTAGAAAGGCAATCAGGAAAATATGAAATACAATGAGCAACTGTAATACAATGAGTAATTGTAATATTAGCATAGGCTTGAATTGCCAAGAGGTACAATGATTATATGTAATCAGTATTTGAACAAAATTAGCAGCAGACAAGTTAAAGGCAAACAGTATTTACAGAGTATCTCAAAAACAGCAGTACCTATGCGGTATTTACATAAACATTTTATAA